>NW_027413192.1:0-258569 GCF_048544455.1 Silene latifolia | reverse complement strand
ATATACGCCCTATCAAGTAAAGTACCAACTAACACATTCTTGTGTGAGACGGGCTAAACTTGTGATCGAGAGTATTGACCATACTTCATAACAACAATCACAAAATTAAACGCAACGCAAAAGCCAAAACACACCAAACAAAAACAAAAAAACACAGAATGTCAGGAGAAGAGGAAGAGAATGCAGCGGAACTAAAACTGGGCGAAGATTTCATAAAAGAGAAGTGTTTGATGAATGGCGAAGTCGCTATGATCCTTGAACGCCGTCTCGAACAGATGCAGCAGCTTTCAGATGACGCCATGAATACAATTCCGCAGGTGTTCGAAAAATCACTGCAGTATGTTCAGAAATTCAGCCGGTACAAGAATCCTGACGCGGTTCGACAGGTGCGGGAGATTCTTAGCCGACATCAGTTGGCGGAGTTTGAATTAGCTGTTCTTGGTAATCTGTGTCCTGAGACTGTTGAGGAAGCAATTGCTATGGTGCCTTCTCTTAAGGATAAGGGTAGAGGTCTTGATGATGATGCTATTGATAAGATGTTGAATGATCTTGCTCTTGTTAAGAGGTTTGATTGACGGCTTCTATTGATTTAGGGTTAGGGTTTCAAGGATGCTGGTGATTTGGGTATTGGTATTTTAGTTATTGGAAACATGGGTATTTGTTAATTTTGTGTTTTGTTTGGTTGTTATGTGATGGGTTGGTGTTTGCACACCAGGTGTTCGATGAAATTCCTGAATTAATGTTGTAAAACCCTGTTCTTTGTGACTTAATCTCAGTTTAATTTAATTCACTTCAGTTCTATCGATCTCATTTTTCAATATAGTTTAATTCAATACAGCTCAATTACGACAATTTCAGCTCGAAAGAAGTGGGGTTCTGTGTTTTGTTTTGGTGGTCATGTTAATGCTTTTTTTGTTGATTGAGGGATTTTTGTTATTATTTGATTTACAGTTAGGGTTTTAATTGGGAGCCATTTTGATTGTTGGTATATTGCTGGTTAGAACACATGAGTGGTTTTTGTTTGTTATAATGTGATGGATTGATGTTTGCACATGAAGTGTTTGCTGAATTGTCTTAATGAATGCTGTAAAATCCCGTTCCATTAATTTCAGTTTAATTCAATTTGATTCTGTTATTTATTACTGTATTTTTCATTTTGCTCAGTTTAATACAGTTCAGTTCGGGTAATTTCAGTTCAATAGAAGTGGGCAAAGACCTTGAACACAAATGTTAAATTAATTCCCAGTTACAGGCTGTGGCAGAGAGATGTGCTGCATTATGCTTCACTAAACAAATCTAGATCCAGAAACCCACATCTTACATTCTGAATAATAAATTATAGAACATTAAAAAAAATCATCACTTTTGCACTAATAAAGTTGACTAAACTTATAGTAACAGTATTAGAAGCAAAGGAAGTGAGTAAGAAATAAGAAACTGATCTAAAAGAAACACATTCTCTTCATGTTTACTGTCGGAAAAAACTCTTAATACTTCGAAAAGTTATTCCTTTTTCTCTCTTTCTCTTTTATTTTTAATAAAAAAATGCATTCATCCAAGTCTTTTTTATACTTGAAATCATGCTCATTCATTAACCATACTTATCTGTATTCATCTTCTTATTGATCTCTTGACCCACCAGAACCCACATCTCGATTTCAATATCAACATTATTATGCTAATCATGAAAAAGTGGTTACACTAATCTTACTGAATTATTACTAGTAGAAGACTAAGAATTATGTCTCATAATACAATAATAATGCACCTCAAAAATCATTTGATCATTTTCTTGTTCTTCTTTCACTGTTACATTGGTAGTTACACTATCAGTGGAGCAGCTTCCAATAATGAAGCTTCTGTTCTTTTATCAATAAAATCAAGTATTGTTGATCCACTGAATAAACTCCGTGATTGGAAGCTACCAGTTACCAACAATTCAGCACAATGCAATTGGGCTGGAGTTTCCTGCACCAATTTGGGAGAGATCGAAAAGCTCGATCTTTCCCATATGAATCTAACTGGTAAACTCTCAGGTGATTTCCAACGCCTGAGCTCTCTGTCTTTTCTCAACTTATGTGGCAATGGGTTTTCGTCCTCATTGCCGAATTCACTTACAAATCTAACATCACTGAAGTTCTTAGATGTGAGTCAAAATTTCTTTTCTGGGAATTTCCCAATTGGGTTTGGAAAAGTTGGTTCTTTGACATATTTGAATGGTTCTGGAAACAACTTTGAGGGTAATCTTCCTGGTGATTTGAGCAACTTAACATTGCTCGAGACGCTTGATCTTAGAGGAAGTTTTTTTGCAGGGTCAATTCCTGTGGCCTATAAGAATTTACAGAATTTGAAATTCTTAGGATTGTCAGGGAACAATTTGACAGGTATAATTCCGGCTCAGATTGGGCAGCTCTCATCATTGGAGACTTTGATCATTGGTTACAATACTTTTGAGCGCGGTATTCCTAGAGAATTGGGTAATCTTACAAACCTCAAGTACTTAGATTTGGCAATTGCCAATCTTGGTGGCGAAATTCCGGTTGAGTTAGGTGGGTTAGCTATGCTTGAGACCCTTTACTTGTATAAGAACAGTTTGGAAGGTCACATCCCTTCAACAATTGGTAATCTTTCTTCCTTGATCTTCCTTGATGCCTCGGATAATCTTCTTTCTGGGAAGATACCTGCTGAAATAGGTTCACTGAAGAACTTGCAGCTTGTAAATCTGATGTGCAACCAGTTAACTGGTACTGTCCCAACTGGAATAGGGAACTTGCCTCAATTGCAAATTCTTGAGCTCTGGAATAACTCCCTTTCCGGTCCTTTACCTAGTGATCTCGGTAAAAATTCTCCCTTGGAGTGGTTAGATATTTCATCCAATTCATTTTCAGGGAAAATTCCTGATGGAGTTTGCTACAGAGGTAATCTCACTAAGCTCATTCTTTTCAACAATGCCTTTTCTGGTTCGATACCATCTAGTTTGTCAAAATGTCTCTCCTTAGTTCGTGTTCGAGTGCAAAATAATAATCTTTCAGGAAGTATACCTTTAGGTCTTGGTAAACTAGGTAAGCTTCAAAGATTGGATTTGGCTAATAACAGTCTAACTGGCACAATTCCTGATGATCTTGCTTCTTCAACTTCTCTTTCGTTTATTGATTTATCGCGAAACATCCTGAAATCCTCTCTACCATCCACCATTTTTTCTCTTCCTAATCTCCAAGCTTTTATAGCATCAAACAATAACTTAATGGGAGAAATTCCAGATCAGTTTCAGGACTGCCCTTCACTTTCTGTTCTTGATCTGTCGTCAAACCACTTCACTGGTGTTATTCCTGAAAGTATTGCTTCCTGTGAAAAATTGGTGACTCTAAATCTTAAAAACAACCATCTAACTGGAGAAATCCCAGATTCTATCGCAATGATGCCAACACTGTCCATTCTTGACTTGTCTAGCAACAACCTAACCGGCAAAATCCCTGAAAAAATAGGTAGTTCACCAGCTTTAGAGGCGTTTAATGTGTCTTATAACCATCTTTCTGGCCTTGTCCCTTCAAATGGCGTGCTTAAGACTATAAACCCAGATGATCTAACAGGAAATGATGGCTTGTGTGGTGGGATCCTCCTTCCTTGTTCTAGATCATCCCTGTTTGGGTCAGGGCAGAGAAATCACCCTGCTAAACGCGTCTTAACTGGATGGGCCATCGGCGTTTCAGTTGTTTTGGCTATTGGGATCATAATCCTAGGGACCCACATCTTATACAAGAGATGGTATTCAAATGGCTCGTGTTTCGAGAGACATGATGTTGGCAGTGGTGACTGGCCATGGAGGCTAATGGCATTCCAAAGGCTTGGATTCACAAGCAACGAAATTTTGAGTTGCATCAAGGAATGTAACGTTATAGGGATGGGGTCCACAGGGATAGTCTACAAGGCCGAGTTGAATCGGTTAAACACAACTGTTGCAGTCAAGAAGCTATGGAAGTCAAACCATGATGATATTGAGGTAGGAAACGAAGGTGGTGATCTAGCAGGAGAGGTCAACCTTCTTGGAAAACTAAGGCACAGGAACATTGTGAGGTTATTGGGATTCCTATACAACGATAAGGAAGCTATGATTTTATACGAGTATATGCATAATGGTAATCTTGGAGAAGCTTTACACGGAAAACAAGCAGTAAAATTGTTGGTAGATTGGGTGTCTAGGTACAATATTGCAGTTGGGGTGGCTCAAGGGCTAGCCTACCTTCATCATGACTGTCACCCTCCGGTAATTCACCGAGATGTCAAATCAAACAACATATTGCTTGATGTCAATCTTGATGCAAGAATAGCAGATTTTGGATTGGCTAAAATGATGATCAAGAAGAACGAGACGGTCTCCATGGTTGCTGGTTCATATGGCTACATTGCCCCTGGTAAATCCCTTGCACTATCAAATCTTCTCTATGTTTTTCACTTTCGCACAGTCCTTGACAACATATCTGCTGATTGATGAAAATTTATGGCTTTGCCCTATAGATTTGTGACTGCCCATAACATTTTCATTAATACTAGCCAAATCTACATCAGTTATCTAAATGACTAAATGGTCATAGGTTCGATCCTCCGCCAGCTGAAATTTAAACCTTGTTAGGGACAGTCTGTAAAGTCCAATCTAAACCCTGAAAGAGGTCTGTGGTATGCAATATGATCTTGCCTTAGACTGGGATACTAGCCAAATATTAACATTTTGGTTTTGCTTGGCCTTTCAGAATATGGATACACGTTAAAGGTCGACGAGAAGAGTGATATCTACAGTTTTGGGGTGGTTCTTCTAGAGCTTCTAACTGGGAAAAGGCCAATAGATAAAGAATATGGAGAGTCGACAGACGTCGTAGAATGGATAAGAACCAAAGCAAGAAACAACAGACCGTTGGAAGAAGTGCTTGATCCAAGCTTAGCAGGAAACTGTAAACATGTCCAAGAAGAAATGTTACTAGTGCTTAGTATCGCGCTACTTTGCACGGCCAAGCAACCAAAAGACAGACCCTCTATGAGAGATGTCATAACAATGCTAGGAGAAGCAAAGCCAAGGAGAAAAAGCAGTAGCAGTGGAGTAATCATAGCTAGTATAGACAAGGATAAACCTGTTTTTAGCACATCTCCTGTAAATGGTCTTTAATAGCCCTTTTTTTCGGAACATAGATGAGAGTTACATTTGCCGTAATATTTATAGTTTGTATTTAGCATTTAATTTGTTTATTCCTTCTGTAATTCTGTGTAAGCCATGCTCAATTCGTTTGATGTTGCTGGTATGTAGCAGATCAATAGGTTTTGGTATAGACGGGTGGGGCAAACAGACGAGTAAAGACCTCTAATAAAATGGGTAGGGGGGACAAGGTGGGGCACCCCTATGTGCTTCCCACTTTATGACAAATGGGTATTTTGTGAGGAAAAATGATATCCGTCTATACGTATAGACGGATAGTGTCCGTCTATAATGAGAATTTGTGGTAGCAGATAAGGAGTACAGAAATTGTGAACACACTAGTTCTCTCACTCCCTTTTGTATCAGACTTGAAATGTCCGGATCCTTCGAAAATATGAAAATTTCAAAATTTAAATCGAATGGATCCGCAAGTTACATCCATGTTAATTTCATTTCAGCAAATTATATCATGAAAATGTCAATGTGACTATTCTTCAGCATTTACCAAGTCATTTCAGGACGTAAACAAAATTTGGATACCACATATCCGAGAGGGAAGCAAAAACATCAAAATCTTCTAGGAAATTACTAGAAAACATATATCCCCATAAAGATGAAAAAAATTATGGGGCGAAGGACAATGTGATCTAAATTATGCCTCTGACAGTCTGACTACCAACTGTGGGTTACTAATTTAACAAGCCTAATTGTTCGACACTAACAAGCACTCGGAGAGAAGGGAAGCAACGATTGAGGTGTTGCCCCCCTTTCGACATGATCGCTTCTTGTCCAGCTTTATTGGTAGGCACGTTGCTGGAAGCCATTACCTCTCGCACTATTGTAGTTGTTGCCGTCAAAGGCATTTCCCCGATCGGGGTTTCTAATACCACCACGTCCCCGGCCTCTGCCTCTTGCAACAGCTGACAGACACATGTACAATATTAGTTGAAAACTAAGACCACAGCTGAATTCATCAAGACTTTAAGGAAAAACAAAAACAATGTAGCACAAAAACGCATACCTCCACCTCGGCTAGTGTTATTGCTGTTTGCTCTCCTCTCCTCAATATAGACGCGCCTCCCCAACAGTTCTATTGGTGACGCCTACGATAGTTCAATTCAAGAATCAGGATGATTAAGGTTAGAGATAATATAGTAAACCTTGATAAGGTTATGAATAAGAGGGAGTTAGAAAGCGCAACCTTATTTTGCAGTGGTTTATACAGATAATACGTGACATTGAACTATGAATAGGAAATAAATAAAACGAGGATCTACAAACATGAATGAAACTGTCTAATAGATAAGAGAATCACATGGCTTTAGAAAATTGGAAGCCGTCACACATATTTTATAAAGTTAATTCCTCCAATCATTTGTTTGTAGTTCCAACTTCATTGGCCAAAAAAATCGAGCAATAATGCAATGGAAAATACATGGAAATCGTGGAGCCAAACATCATAATGGTCATAAAAACCAGGCAAAAGAGGAAAGATCTCGAATTGAAAACCCAAAAAGGAAAGTTGCAAGTTTAAAAATGGTTGAAAGGAGGCGTCAAACAAATGAGAAGCGAGGGAATAAAACATTTCAACTTCAAGATAACTTTACTTTATAGCACCTCCCACTCTTGGCGCTTGCTTGGATAATCTAAGAGCTAATATAAAGTCAAAAAAAAAAAAGTGAATTAACAATGATTTTATCTAAAATTCAGTTCTGTTTTAATTCACATTGACGATATTAGGTGAAATACACATACACTCATATAGTCATATGCCATGATTAAAAAATTTCATATGCACAAGTTCAGTTAATTAAAAGGTAAGCCATGAAGATTAAAACACATGTAAACAAAATTTGTCGAAAAATACATTAAACAAACAAAGCGAAGTTGCTTACATTAATCGCGTTATGAACACCAGACATATCTTCAAACTCAACAAACGCGAAGCAAACACCAACATCCTGAGAGTTAGATCCAGCATACGGTAAGCAGTTTACAAACAAGACTTGTGTAACGGACTTGACACAATTGGTGACTTCGAACTTACTTGTTTATTCCTGATGAATACTCCTTTGGGTTTTATTTTACCAAAATTCTTGAATTCCTTCTCGAGATCAGCATTTGTAACATTTAAGGGCAAGCTCCTCACATAGACAGAAGTCAGCTCCACTGAATTGTAAAGGTAGAGAAGAAAAATGAGAAAACAAAACTTTATATTCAGGCTCCAAAAGAAATTACAAATATACGGAGTATATACATATGATACATCCATGAGAATTAAGAAGAGGAAATTGCATGAAGACAACGGAAAGAACATAAGAAAACCCTTCAGTTCATTAAGCCATACAGGATGAGGACAGATACCTAAAGGAGTCTATCAGAACAGAAAGGAGAGGAACATCTAGTAAGGGCCGCAAGGCCCTAAAATGATTGGAATCTGCTAAGCCTAACAAAAATGCTTTCAAATTGAATGGTCAATGTGAGAGATTAAACAAAGTGAAAAAAAAAAAAAAGACGAGGGAAAACAAAAAAAAAAAGAGAGAGAGACAAAGCAAGAGAAGAAAAAATAATGTGATAGGGAAGAGAAGGTGAGATGAGGGCAAAAAATATAAAAGGAGAAAAAACAGATGTAAAAAAAAGTAGTAATACTCTTGCACAAGAACATTAAGGAAAGACAGCAATTAGAATAACATATTCAAGGAACAAATAATGTTAAAAAATATAGAGAAGAAAAAGCAATAAATAATAAATGAAAAAGAACTAAGACGCACTAAAATCGAACTCTATCCTCCATGTGATTCAATTCATCCATCCCTAAAGCCACATTTTCTTCAATCCCAAACTGATATTGTTTTCGGTCACCCTCCTCAAATTTGGTTTTCAATTTCAACCAAATAGGAGATGGAACATTTCGCCAATAAATAGTGCATGTTTACACAAAAATGCAAACATAAGTTGGCGCATCAACAGTCAACACTATCAAGATTAGCATGATGGTCCAAATTGCAGGACTCTCTTCACCCAATATTACATTGGAACAGCCAAATTTAGTTTCCACTTTTATTGCTTTGATTCTAGCCTCTTACACTATCAAGCAAGGGAGGACTTGACATCAAAACCAAGCATTTCCAATCATCGAACTTTTTTTTACGAATTAACAACCACTCTAAGACCTCAACAGGAACAATGAAAAATATAATGAAGAATGTCCACAACTCCACATAGTTATCTGAACCCTTTCGGATACACTGATCAAGAATTTTGATTCGCCGTCCCTCCATTTCCTTGATATCTTCCAAATTCCCATTTCCTATTCAGGCAGTTATATGTCTTCCACTTTCCCTTTTGCTAAGATTAGTATAGTAAAATGACATCTACCCTTCAATCAAACTTTAATCTTTCCACCCATCACAAGCCCAACCACCAGTCCCTTGCCCATGATCAGTCTTACCCACCGCCAACCCTAAAGTCCCTAAACCCTGCCCCTTCCTCCTTGACCCACTACTAGCCTTACTTCCCCACCCCCATCCTGCAGCCCCACACCTTTGTCTCATCTACCAACCACATTCCCTCGCCATAACCATCCTCAGCCAATAGGTCAGAATTAGCCTCAGTCTCACCCTTTCCCGTATTGCATCATCCACCAACAGATCTAAGCATTTACTTTCAACCAGCCATAATAGTCGACACAAGTTATAGAGTGATGCAAATGATGGAACCGGTATGGAAGGACAACTGACGATTATACGCGTTTTTGTGGGCAAAGGGTTAGTTGGGAAAAGGTAGGGATTTTGATGTTGTTGGATGAGGGAGCAGCGTTGTGGCTGTGGTGGGGGTTGAGAAGGGAACTGTTTGAGATGAGTTTGTGGTAGAGAAAAGGTGTATGTCATAGAGGAGAGGGTTAAGAGAGTACTATTGCGACATCCAGTTGTTTTGGTAGGTTTCTTAAACACATGTTGTGCCATTTTTTATGGCAGATATGAATGAAATGGAGGGAAGTAAACACGGTGCTAATTAAATACTGAAGTAAAGATCATCATATAAGTGTTTTTGTACGACATAATTTTTTTAAAAGGAATGAAACAACAGCACGTACACAGAGCCAGACTGCAAGCCCATTACAGTGGGCAAGGTAAACAAATAGTTTCAACAGAACCCCAGTCAAGGAATGAGATATCCTAATTACTAACTGATGAACAAAACAATCTTCCTAGATAGCGAATGTGGGAACATCGCTCCATTAAAGATGAGGGTATAATCAAATATGCAGCAGGAGTTGTAATCTAGATAAAAATTTCACACTCGTACCTTCCTTTTGGACAAGTCCGTCATCAGCTCCAGTGACAGACGCCTCAGGTACAAATGATGATGCTGAAGCGTTTAGTTGCTGAGCACTTGGTTGTTTCCTCTGCTCCAGTGGAGTTGGAGGACGCCTGCTTTGTCTTGCAGTGTGTTGGCGAGAAACCAATAGTTGGGAAGATTGTCCCTTTGATGCTTGCAACTGGACAATTTAAACATAAAAATCAAACTATGGTACTAGGCCATTTGCCAAAAGTACACTGTTTTCTCAAATACAATAGGTATAAAAGTAGGTCATTGGATCATTTAAAAAAAATTCAAAGGAATAAATTTATGAAATCCCCAGATTTTTTGCAAAGAAAGTACGACACATCACAATATACAAACAGTGAAGCTCCATCAAGAACTATGGAAGACTTCTTACTTGATTGAATAGAGACACAAGGCAAATTTGATGCAAACAGGTTTCTTGTTCATGAGTACCACAACTCAGATGAATTTACACCTAAGCTAATCGACATTTACCGGGTGCAGGAGTTAAACATCAAAAATTTAAGGAGGAAAGCATACAATGGATGCATATGATAATTTTGGGCGTTCTCCAGCAGGTTCGACAATAGGCTCTTCAGCCGGTGCAGGCGCATACGAATGTATAGGCTCTTCTTCATGATTATCAGCAGTCTCAAGGGGAGAAAACTCATGTATAGCAGCTTCCTCATGATAATCTTGTTGTTCATCCGGAAGGCTATATTTGTCTATGGGACTATCATTGTTGATATGGAGTGAGTTCACGTATTCCCTAGTCTCCTCCTCCAACTCGTAATTTGGAACTGTGAAGTCAAATAGAATCACCCCATGGCTCAGAAGATGTTAGTGCTCAGTTTAAAACATTAGTTAATAAAAGTTGTATAAAATCTCGGTTAATCCTGAACAAGAAGACTAGATGAGTTACGCTGATGTCAAATGATTTCCCTCCTAGTGTCTACTCATGGATTACATAATGACTAGCTGAAACTCTAAATTCTTAAGCTACTTTACCACATACAACTAAATTATAGCGGAAAGACAGAGAGACGTGATGTATATTGCACTTTCATTGCTTCATTGCCGAATATGAACGAAAGGGCAAGCCATATACAATTCTATATAATAAACATATGATTTGATTACGCTTGTCATGCCAAACAATGATTAAAATACCTGTCTGCTCTAGATGAGAATTATATGCATGTACTTCTGATTCAACTGGGATGTCAGGTAATTCAGGCTCTGGATGCTGGATAACAACGTCCTCGTCTTGAATTTGAAGAACATCATTCATGACGAAGAAACCTTTATTTTGGGGAGCTAAGAAGAAGGCCTGTGTGAATTTCCTTTTTCCATAGTAGTTCCTGGACCTTACGATGCCCGACACAATAAGCAGAACGCCACCATTCCATGAATTTTGGGCATTCAGTTGCGTGACTTCAACTTTCGTGATATTTAGAGAAGTGAGTAGGGAATGAATACCCTTCCATACAATAAAAAGGTCATTAGTCAGACCAAAAGATCCATACAGGAAAAAAAAAAAAATATATCATCCAATATTTCCCAAAGCTAGAATTGTACAGAGTAACATTTAAACTTGCTGGACAAGAGAAAAATAACATGAATCCATTGATAAGTGCACGTAATAAACAATTCATACTAAGGAAAAAGAATAAGCATATATGTTTTGAGTGGAAGTGGCAATATTAGACAACTAGGTTAACTTTGAACATCCCTTTTCCTATACATTTACTATAACTATTCTTGAAATTCAAAAAGGATTACAAAAGTAAATGCCAGATATCCTGGGGCAAAGAAGAAGTATAAGGGAGGGAAAAAACTTCCAAAAATATATCTGGAAAGTGCATAGAAGTGACCTTGCAGACTGCACCTTCTTTACGAGGCAGCCTTGCACCTAGCCACACAATGACACAAGGCACCTTTCCAAAAATAAGTTTCACTAGTGCAGTCAGATAATACGAAGATTTTTAAGCCCACAGCCGGAATCAACAACCCCATATACAAAGCTCTTTCCCTAAACAGATATCTCACTAACAAGCCAAAGAATGATCACGCCTCCATAAATGAGAAAATGTGTAGCTTTATTGCTATAGATCCTCATTGGCCAATTACTCAACGCTCATATTCTAAATTATTTCCAGAAAAACTGGTCACCACTCGCTCCATCACTCAAAACTTAATTTTAGTAAAACAAAACATATACCTACACTTGAATCAAACAATTCATTCACATAACAGTATATCTTCTTCTTCATTAAACACAAAGAACCAAACTTTTTCTTTCGCTCAATAAACTAAACATAAGCTGATAGAATTCTAATCTTTCACCGAACAAAAACATCACATTAATTACATAAAATACCTCTAAGAAAGAATTAAAAAAAAAAAAAAAAAAAAAAAAAGAGAGGGAGGGGGGGGGGGGGGGGGGGTTGTTGAACAGATGCACTACTTAGTAACAATTCATTAACAGTATATATTCTTCTTCAGCAAACACAAAGATCCAATCTTTGTCGTCTTCATCGAGTAAACTAAAACCATAAACTGATAACACTGCCGAATAAAAACATAACACCAATCAAATTAACTTCACAAAAACTAAACCATAGTAAAAATTTACCAGCATGGTGGAAGCAGTTTTAACACCATCCCCATCAACTCGAGTCATGGTGCTTGAATCATTGTAATATTGATGAGAATACTCCGGCGTCTCACTTAGCAATTGATAATACGGAGCGATAAAATATGAACCCACCTACATAATTTTACACCCACCATCAACAAATCATCCTCCGAAAATTAAATAGAATAAATTAAACAGAGCAATGCAGACAGTGGCCAAACTAGAGCGCTAGCAAAGGTGCTCGCCTCTAAGTAAACTAAAGATTTGACCTTTTAGTCAAAAGTCCGAACTTTTTTCGAGTTTACCTTATTACATTAATTAATAATAACTCATCCCCTGAAATTTTTCAAACCCCTAACTACGAATCCTGGTTCCGCTATCGAATGGATAGTAATATACAGTAAATAAAAGATTATGGAACAAAGATTTTAAAACAATGGGTTTACCTCAAGAGCAGGGTTATTAGACGCAGACATTGATGAAAGCTTAAGCAAAACCCTAAACTAATGAAGACCCAGAAATTATCAAAAATAAAAACTTTTGGAGAGTTTTGGATTTGATTTGCATGTATATATATATCTTCAAAATTCTGGAAAGGGTCGTATGTTTTTGGGGTTTATAAAAGAGTCCAGAGTTGGAAATATATATAAGACCCAAAATCTCCAAAATTTAGAGATTGGAGAGAAGAAGGAATTCGGGATTTCTGATTTAGACAAAATCAAATTCTTCCTTTTTTTTATTATTTTTTTGAGAGATTTCTTACTAAATCTTCTTTTACCATATTATTTTTTTCTATATTTTAAAATACATTTTTGTTTATTATTTTTTCCGGAAATTTCTCATAATACCACGGTACTCTGTGTTTAGCTTTTTCTTTGCCAGAATACCCTTTTGACAAATTTCCGTCATAACGTCGTTACTCCTATGAGTAATTAGATGAGTAATTTGGTACTAGTATAGCTCCCGTGCAAATGCACGGTATTTTAGATACATATATTATAGGATTTGACAATTAATTAAACTAATGCAGTTTACCTCCATTTTGAAAAGGGTGGAAAATTTGCATATGTAATTCCAAGACGATATTTTATTAGCCTTATTTATGTAAAAGTTAGAAATGATTGATGCTATGAAAATAAATTAAGAGATAAATATTGTTTAGTAAATATTGATAGTGAACATTAATTAATTAGGAAATCAGTAAAATATTACCTAGGCGGAAAATTTAAACATGAGGATTTAGAGATCTGTTAATCTTTTAGTATATAGGAGATTTATATCCACAATTTCTTATTTCATAGAAAATTAATGAATTTTTTATCATAAAAATTGTGGAGGAAAATCTTTTGCATATCAAATTTGTGCAGATTCTAAGCATTTTAATTTTATGAATATATCCAATTAAAAAATTATATCCATTTATAGTTAAAGATATCTCTATAGAATAGACTATAATAATAAACCTATTCTTTTAGTAAATAGGGGATGTTATGTTATTTGTGTTTTACTATTTATTAGGTATAGGTACTAGTTTGGATGCCCGTGCGTTGCAACGGGGTAATTAACTTAGTAACAAAAAAAATGGTTATAAGGTCTTAATATTTACATCTTATGTCTAATCATTTATTTAGATATGATCAAAAGTCAATACATCTTATTTAAGAGACGCAAAAGATGTTGGGTTGATGATACCTAAGTTCCAAAGATGCCTCATATTTATAATCATAAGACCACCACATCTTATGTTAATCTTTCGATGTGAGACAATTCTATTATTTTCGATTGTCTTAAAATAATTATAATATCACTAATATAGTAATATATAATCGCTTTTATAATTATCTACGTAATTAATATTTGTATGGTATTGTTGTAACTAAGGTTTGCCGTTAATACAAACTCTTATAAGAACTCTCTAAGATAATATTTAAGCGATTCAAAAGATTTTGGGTTGATACCCCTAAGTTTCAAATATGACTCTTATCTGCTTTACTACTAGGAGAATAAAAATTCTCTTAATTTTCCCGCCTAAATAAAATATCTTTCTTAATGGGCCTTTTTCAGATACTTTAACTATCATGAAAAATGGGCTATAAATTGACAATTTTTAAATAATCTTTCCTTCCCTATTTTAAAACTAGCTCAAATAAAATTTCTTTTCTATTCATTTTTATTACTCTATCAAATTTTCTCTCTTTTGTACTCATCGAAAACAACTATGTCTAATTACAATTACACACACAAACTGAGAAGATGCAATACGTTCAATTGGAACGTTACTTACAGAGTTAAAAGATTTAATTTTATCACAAAATAACGATTATAATCCTAATTAAAAATATTGCATTTCTATCGTTCTGTTTTCTCGATTGAAAATTCAATACCTTTTGTATTAAGAAAGCTGTATGTTTCAAGATCATTATTGTTCATGATTAAAGATTCGAACTTTTGACCACCTTAAATATTTGTTTACACTTTTTAAAATTATAATTTGTTCGTAGTCTTTTGTTTTGTTCCAAAAATAAATGTGTGAAGAAAATGTATTTTCTAAATTTTTATGGCTCTTATTATTCTCGAGCTATTACCTTTAGCAATATCTCAACGTTAAATACAACTATGAAACTTTTATATTTTTTTCTACTCTGTAGATTCCAAAAACTTAAAATACCGTGCATTTGAACGGGAACTACACTAGTTTATAATCATGTGATATCTCACCTCATGATAATCTTCTAATGTGGGACAATTCAACTATTTATATGTAGTATATTTACCACACCTACATTATTTTTCAATGTGAGACAAACAATATACTTAAAATACACCATCTTTTTCGCACCTAATTCGACATCTAACCCAGTTTAATAATAATAAGCAAATACTATACTATTTATTAATATTCGTAAAGTACATTTTTTTAACTTCTTATCATAACTAAAATATGTGCAAATAATATAATACCATATTCTAATGCTAACATTTATTTACCACGAATCTAATTATATAAATTTTCAAAAACAAATTTATGTTACTTTTTTGCTAAATGAGATGTATAAGTTTTTATATAATAAACATCACTTGGACATAATATAAAAAATATATATATCATACCGTGAAGATAATGATATAAACTCTTAAGAGCTCTCCAAGACAATGCTTAAGAGACTCAGAAGGTTTTGGGTTGGTATTTAGGTTCTAAGGATGCCTTCTATTTATAATCATATGATCACTCACCTTATGCTAAACTTTCGATGTGGATAATTTTATTATTTATACATAATATATTCACCACACCAATATATTTTTCAATGTGGGACAATTAAACATACTTAGAAATACACCATCTTTTTCGCACATAATTCGACATCTAACCCGGGTTAATTATAATGAGCAAATACTATACTCCCTCCATTCAAGACCGAATACAACATTCCTTTTTTTTACACTATTCATGAACGAATAGAATCTTTACGATTCCTTGCAATATGTAATATGGTCATGTGAGATTTTAATTGATTCACCTATAAAGTACAATGAGAATATCAAATTTTTAAATTTTTTATAATGTAAACTTAAAAATATTTACGTTGTAATTTATGTCTTGGCAAGTGTGTAAATGAAAATGTTGTATTTGGTCTTGAATGGAGGGAGTACTATTTATTAATATTCGTACGTTTGTTTTTAAATTTTTTATCATAATTTAAAATAGATGCAAATAATATGATACTATATTCTAATGCTTGCATTTCTTTTACCAAGAATCTATTATAATATAATTTTCATAATTTTTTTATAATACTTTTTTTGGCAAATGAGATGTATAAGTTTTTATATAAAGATTATAAACATCACTTGAATATAATACATAATATAGAAAATATATATATATATATATATATATATATATATATATATATATATATATATATCATACTGTGTAGATAATGATATAAACTCTTAAGAGCTCTCCAAAACAATACTTAAGAGACTCAAAATGTTTTTGGTTGGTATAGATTCCAATGATGACTCCTATTTATAATCATAGGATCACCCACCTTATGTTAATCTTTCGATGTGGGACAATTATATAATTTATACCTATTATAATCCTTACACGGCTACACTAACATTGTTTTTCAATGTGGGACATATAACATATTAAGAAGTATACCATCTAATATGTGCAAATCATATGAAATCTATACTCTAATGAAAGCATATTTTTGCCACGAATCTAATTATATTATCTTCATAATTTTTATAACGACATTTTTTTGCCAAATGAAATGTTAAAGTTTTTATATAAAAATTAGAAACTTCTCATGAATATAAAATAGGAAATATAGATATTATAATAATTAAAAGATTCTCCACTTTATTTTTATGTGGAAAAAATTATTTATGAAACTTTCCTAAATTAATTTTTGATGATGTGGACGCTCTAAAATCGCTCGAAAAAACTCTCTTTTATGTAGATACATAGATTAAATGTTAGTGTATTAGATAAAATAAGGTTTTAGGTATTAGCTGATGAAGTGTTAGTATATTAGATAACAAAAAAAAGGCATCATAAGTCACAGTAATAACGGCGTTATGACGGAAGTTTGCCAAAGGGAATGAAAAAGGTAAACACGGGTGCCATATGTAGAAACTTAAAATAAGGGATATCATGTGTAATCTGCCAAAGTTCGAGGGTATCATGGAAAATTTCCGTTTTTTTGGTGATAAAGAGAGGGGCACAAAGACAATTTTGATACGGGATTTGGACTCGGGTCACGGACCTCATCTTTCATGACTTTTACCAATTTACCAACTAAAGTAGAATGAGAAAATTATAAGAAATAAAGACGGGGTCAAATGTGAGAAAATTATTGATTTTGCTATTCTGTTTCAACAGCTCTATTGTTTGTCAAATAATGTATTTTACTAATTCTGCTAATTAAAATATGTTGGTCAAACTTTCAAATAAAACATGGCATTTATAACTTGCTTCTTTTGCCGAAAGTAATCTTTTGATAACCAAACAGAGCCAAGTAAAAATAAAAGACTAAAGGGGGGAGGACATGTTCATGTCGAATTATCGGTGAACCGTGATTGAGGTTTGAATTTTAATACGAGTAATTTAGATTGAGATTACGAGTTGGGTTGGATTACCAACTCAATGAAGGGTTCAGTTGGCTTGACATACGTGGTTTCTGTAGGTAGTATGGATGTTGTGGGTTTCTCTAATATTTTAATGTGCACCCAGACCATGTTTGGTAATTAGCAAATTACTTTGCATAACTGCATAAGTAAATTGTAAATGACATATTTTAGTAGGAGGTTGAATCGATGATTTTTACTATTTTAATTAACTGAATTAGTTAAAATGTTTGATAATTAACAGATTAAGATTACTAAATTGTTACATTAATATGTAAAATAAAGTAAAATTTTCTTTTTAGAATATGTTAAGCAGACAACCAATATGGGAGGTTATGTAGCACCAAAACGGATACGAGCACGACATGGACCCTTGATACGACATCCCATGAAATTTAGGACACGAGACATGTTATTTAAATTTAATAAAATATATATTTTGTAATTATAAATAATTGAAGGTAAATTTTAACTTTGACAATAAGTCCGTAACTTATTCTCACCCAAACTCATCCCCCTTTTTTTACTACTAAGAGAATAAAATTTTTCTTAATTTTTCCTCCAAAATGCACCAACCTTAATAAGGAAACAATTAAAATTTTGTTTTAATAAACTATTATATTTTCCTTAAAATATAATCTTATTATCATAGTTTAATCTTTTAATTAAATTCAAAATTATGATTTTTTCATTATAATAAAATAATTTTGGTAATAAACTATAGCATATAAGTTGCTAAATTTTTCATAATGTAATAATGATTACTTTAGAAAATAACTTAACATATACTTACTATTAGGTTCGTGACAAAAAAAATTCATTAAAAAAATTGGAGAGAATTATAAAATGAAATCCGTAGTTTTATGATAAAAAAAAGTACTTTTATGTAAATATACATTTGATGCATAACTTTACTCAATTCTCTTTGATTAATTTTCCATTTCAATTTTTTTTTGTTTCATATCAAAATACAATGAAGTGAAATATTAATAAGGTGTCGATTTAAATAATAACCTAAAAAAATCAAAACTCTATATATACCGCGCATACACTGCGCGATCTATACTAGTCTTCTAATCAATTTATTTCGACATCTCATTCCTCGTTTAAACTATAACACGTTTAGGCGTGTGTCTGATTAGTGTCGGTGTCTGACACGGTGTCAGACACGGGATGACTGGTTAGGAGGAGTACCCGTGCTACCTAGATGGGAGGTGAACAACATGTTGTAAAACACCAAATTATACAATACAATACGGTATACGATTTTAATCATACGAACTTCCGTACATACAATACGGTTTATACAAAAATCGTATCGGATACGGATTGACACAATTTGGAACAACATAAATGGTTTCTGATGTGGTTCTTATTTTTCAAAGGAAATATTAGAAAATATAAATCACAAAACATTGAATATGTTAGTAACTAAGCTTTATTACTCTTATATTCTTTAAGAAATTTACGCTTTTACTTTATAACTAGGTTTGATATCCGGTTACGCTCGGGCTACCTTTATTTACCATTTAAATTTTATTTTTACGAAATATGATTCGCTAAATTTGGGTTAACACATACATTTACAATTTATATTTTGAAATTATGATGAGATGTAAAATTAATCAACAAATTATGAGACACTTTTAACACTCCCGTTGTTAATATTATTACTTTCACTATATCCTCTATTAATACTATTATGTTCACTACTTTTTCGGTTACTGTTGTTTCTTTAACTACTCCTGCTATTTTTATGGTTAACCCGTTAGTTTTGTCAAACTCATATATTTAAATAAATTAATATTTTCCTAAAATCGAATCGTTAGTTAATTTTTCATACTCTCACACTTGTTTCCATTGTTACTTTCATTACATGTGTTGTGACGACTATTACTTTCACTTCTCCCGCCGTCATTATTTTTTCTTTCAATACTCCCGCATTTATTATTTTTAATTTCACTATTTCCGTTGTTGCTAATATGAGTTTCACTACCCCGCTGCTATTATTGTTACTTTTACTACTCACATGGGTGATTACTATCATATTAGTTGATTATCTAGTTGTATTAGAGTTATATATTTAAATAAATCTAAAATATAGATTAAAATATTATTTAAGAGCAATCATTATTTTTTGCTAATTAAATTACAAATCTAATGAATTATGGAATATTATATTTTTTTGGAAATCTAGATTGATTTATTACCTTTTAATAGTTTCCAAAATATAAAATACTTATATTATAATTGTGTATGTTAAATAATTAATATCATAAGTGGGGCGTGTTTATTTTAAGGAAACTCACCATATTCTGGTATTCTCTTAATTAATATTTTAACCAAAACTATATAATATTTACATTGAAGTCCCTTGTTCAGGTCCATCATACATCGCTATCAATTAAAAAGTATATAGTATAATTAATTTGTATAAATTTATTTAATTACATAGAAGTCCCTTGATTTCTGAAATATATATATATATACTAGGTTTGGTGCCCGGCTACGCCCGGGCTACCTTTATTTTATATGAAATATGATACGCTAAATTTGGTTAACACATACATTTACAATTTATATCTTGAAATTATAATGAGATGTAAAAATCATCAACAAATTATGAGACACGTTCACCATTCCCGCTGTAATATTATTAATTTCAGTACATCCCTTGTTAATACTATATTTCTTCGGTTACTATTGTTTGTTTAACTACTCCTGCTATTTTTTAACCCGTTAGTTTTGTCAAACTCATATATTTAAATAATTTTTTTTTTAAAATCGAATTGTTAGTTAATTTTTCATACCCTCTCCGTTGTTCCTATGTTACTTTCATTACATGTGTTGTGACTACTATTACTTTCACCTCTCCCGCCGTCATTATTTTTTTCATTACTACCACATTTATTATTGTTAATTTTACTACTCCCATTACTGCTAGTATGGCTTTCACTACTCCCGCTGCTATTATTGTTGCTTTTACTACTCACAATGCGTCGATTAGTTTACTAATCGATTCAACAAATATAATATTATTAGATTTATATATTTAAATAAATCTGAAATATTAAATTAGAATATTAATAAAGAGCAATCATTAATTTTTACTAATTAAATTGCAAACTTAATGAATTATGAAATACAGTATTATATTTTTTTTGGAAATTTAGATTGATTTATTTACCTTTTAATTGTTTCCAAAATATAACATATTTATATTATATTTGTGTATGTTAAATAACTAACATCTTTATACTAATTAATACCATAAGTGAGGGTCTGTTTATTTTAAGGAAACTTATCATATTCTGGTATTATCTAAATTTATATTTCAACCAAAACTATATAATATTAAAATTAAAGTCCCTTGTCCAGGTTCATCACACAGTGCTATGATTAAAAACTATATAGTATAATTAATTTGTATAGATTTACTTTGAAGTCCCGTGGTTTCTAGAATTAATATATAGTATTGATATATATAGTATTGATTGATACTTGCAAGTTATTAAAAAAACAAAGAAAAAAGAGATAAAATTACACAAATTGAACTAAACACCGAATACCGCATATAGGGTTTCCATATATCCGTAAAAAAACGGATGTACAGTTTTCGTACATACGAAAAAAAAACTGTATCGGATAATAAGGATATTAAAAAAGGATATTTTAAAAACCGGATATTCGAAAAGGTTTCCAAAATTGTATCGGTGTTAGTGTGAAAAACAAGATTAGTACTTTAAGGTACCTTGGAGGTTGTAACTACCCTCCTATACTTTGTGATACACCCTTTAATGCAAGGGTTTGAGCCACGATTCTAGATGCGTAATCTAATAAACAACGCTAAATTACTTATGATAATTTAGCGCTCAACAATGAATGATATAATTCTCAAACTTAAACATAGAAATTCCCAACGATATTTATATATCAAGAAGATTCCAATAACACAACATCAACTACAGTCTTCACAAGAGTACTTGTGGATGCTAAATTACAGACTAAGGGATAGATGGCTGATTACCTGTAACACCCCCATACTCCAAGTGCCTTACCAGGACCACTCATGTATAAAGCTGTTACTACCTCGGTTCCCCGAGGCAATGATAATCATAAGACAATAACGAAACGACATTTAAATAGTATAAGTTTAGTGAAAGAATACAATCCAAAACCAAATGCCCAAAATACGGGTTACATGTTCTCAAAACAACTGTCTAATCAACTAAATAAGAATGTCTGACAAACTACTAAAGTTACAGCGGAAGACTCTATCATCTGAAGGTGACACATCCCAGCTAGCCCATGTATCTCGACTCATACCTGCTCACCAACTGCTCACCATCCCCGAATGGATCACCACATTTTTTAAAACAATAAACGGGGTCAGTACTAATCACACAATTTATATAGCTCAACAAAACAACAAATAACACAGCTCAATCGTCACAGATGTACTCCGAACTCCATCACAAACTCCACAATACTGACTACACACTAAAGTGTGTAGCCCTGCCAGAGTACCCATCGCAACAGGTTACTCCTCGCCGCCAGTGGGGGACCGCAGCCGTTCCCACCTAAGCCCCGCTCATCTCCGTCGAGCGATAAACCCAAATCCATTAATGTGCACATCCCTTCTATGACGGGTTCCACAAAAGGCGAATAATGGGCGTGAAGCCACTCCCACAAGTGACTCCACTCAGCCAGGGACGCACCCCGAAGAACACAAACAGATACAAACAATCACAACTACTAATCAACAATCAAAACTAACAACCGTCACAATACTCGTATGACAACAATCAACAATCACAAATCACCACCAACACATTATGGGACTAATACTGAGTAGGGAAACCCTACCTGGAATGCAATACAGTCAGACGATCTCAACAGCTGTTATAAAAAGGCCTCTCATGGCCTCCTCTGCCTCCCATGTAGCTTCCTCAGTCTCGTGATTAGACTAAAGGATTTTGAGGAAAACTGTCTCACCACTCCTAGTCTTCCTAACCCTCCGGTCAAGAATCTGCTTAGGTACCTCAAGATAGGACAAGGACTCATCTAGCTCTATGCTCTCTGCATCTAACACATGTGACAGATCACTCACATACTTGCGCAACTGAGATACATGAAACACATTATGCACCCTCTCCAACGCAGCTGGTAAAGCCAAACGATAAGCAACCTCTCCAACCCGTTCTAAGATCTCATAAGGCCCTATGAACTTCTGACTTAGCTTGCCTTTCTTCCCAAATCTCATAACCCCACGCATAGGAGACACTTTCAGAAGAACCTTGTCCCCAACCTGAAACTCTATATTCCGGCGATGTAGATCTGCATAACTCTTTTGCCTATCCCGAGCCGCTCTCATCCTTTCTCTGATCATCTTAATCTGCTCAACCATCTTATATACCATCTCTGGCCCTAGAACCACTGCCTCAGTACCGTCGTCCCAACAAATCGGACTCCTACATCTCCTCCCATATAAGGCCTCAAACGGTGCCATGCCAATACTAGAGTGATAGCTGTTGTTGTAAGAAAACTCAATCAAATCTAACCTCTGTTCCCAGCTACCACCAAAGTCCATCACACAAGCTCGTCCTCAAGAGTCTTGATTGTTCTCTCAGTCTGACCGTCTGTCGCAGGATGAAACGCTGTACTCATCTTCAAAGTCGTTCCCAAAGATTCCTGCAACTCTTTCCAAAACCTTGAGATAAATCTCGCATCTCTGTCAGATACTATGTCCTTAGGGACTCCATGCAACTTTAGCACATTCTTTCGATAAGCCATAGCTAATTGTGCCTTAGTCCATGTATCTTTCATTGGCACAAAGTGAGCTGACTTGGTCAGTCGATCCACTATTACCCATATCATGTTGTTACCCTGTTGACTCTTCGGCAAACCCACGATAAAATCCATGGAAATGGATTCCCACTTCCACTCAGGTACCTCTAAAGATTGAATCTTACCTTGTGGTCGTCGCTGTTTCCCTTTAACTCTCTTGCATGTCAAACACCGGGCCACAAACTCAGCTGTTTCTTTCTTCATCCCAGGCCACCAGAACGTGTTCTTTAAATCCTTGTATAGCTTGTCACCACCTGGATGTACCGAATATGGTGTACAATGTGCCTCTGTCATGATTGTCTTTTTCAGTTCCTCATCATTAGGGACACACCACCTACCATCAAACCTCAAACTACCTACCATCAAACCTCAAACTACCATCTGTATGAATAGAGAATCGAGACACTGTCCCTTTCTCTACTCCAGTTCTCCACTAAACTATCTTAGGATCCAACACCTGTTTACCTCGAATATCATCATAAAGATCAGGCCGCACTGTCAAATCTCCCATGGCATCCCCTCTCTGCATCATATGTATCCCAAACTTCCCCACCTCATCTCTTAACCTCATCAAAGATAAAGCCGTACACAAAGAATGTACACTCTTCCTACTCAAAGCATCTGCAACAACATTGGCTTTCCCTTCATGGTAGATAATATCCATGTCATAATCGCCAATCAGCTCCATCCACCTCCTCTGTCTCATGTTCAACTCCTTTTGAGTGAAGATGTACTTGAGACTCTTGTGATCAGAAAATACCTTAAAGGTTGCCTCATAAAGGTAGTGTCTCCAAATCTTGAGAGCAAACACCACTGCACCCAACTCTAGATCGTGTGTGGGATAATTCTCCTCATAAGGCTTCAATTGCCTAGAAGCATAGGCAATCACTTTACCGTTCTGCATCAACACACATCCTAACCCATTCTTTGAGGCATCTGTATAAACCTCAAAGTTCTCAATCCCTTCAGGAAATGCTAAGATAGGAGATGTGGTCAAACGCTCCTTTAATGTTTGGAACGCTGTCTCACAACTCTCATCCCAACGAAACCCGTTCTCTTTCCTCATCAAAGCTGTCATAGGTCTAGCAATCTCACAACTCTCATCCCAACGAAACCCGTTCTCTTTCCTCATCAAAGCTGTCATAGGTCTAGCAATCTTGGAGAAATCCTTCACGAACCGTCTGTAGTATCCAGCTAAACCCAAGATACTCCTGATCTTAGCAACATTCTTTGGTGCTTCCCACTTTGTCACAGCCTCAATCTTTGTCGGATCCACAACTACCCCATCCTTAGAAATCACATGCCCCAGAAAAGCAACTCTCTCTAACCAGAACTCACACTTAGACAGCTTAGCATATAACTCATGCTCCCTCAAGGTTTGCAACACAATCCTCAGATGCTCCTCATGCTCCTCCTTAGTCTTGGAGTAGACTAAGATGTCATCGATAAACACCACCACAAACTTGTCAAAAAACTGTCTGAAGATTCTGTTCATCAAATCCATAAACACAACCGTTGCATTAGATAACCCCAAAAGGCATCACCACATACTCATAATGGCCATACCTCGACGTGAAAGCTGTTTTCGGTATGTCCACCTCTCTAATCTTCACCTGATGGTACCCCGACCTCAAATCAATCTTGGAAAAGACTGATGCACCACTCAACTGATCAAACAGGTCGTCTATCCTTGGCAAAGGATACTTGTTCTTCACCGTCACTCGGTTCAGCTCCCTGTAATCTATGCACAACCTCATACTCCCATCTTTCTTCTTCACAAAAAGAACTGGTG
This sequence comes from Silene latifolia, assembly GCF_048544455.1. Classification (NCBI taxonomy): domain Eukaryota; kingdom Viridiplantae; phylum Streptophyta; class Magnoliopsida; order Caryophyllales; family Caryophyllaceae; genus Silene; species Silene latifolia. Next base: position 233,636 of record NW_027413192.1, on the reverse strand, counting down.
CTCCCCACGGTGATACACTAGGTCTAATGTATCCCTTCTCTATCAGATCATCTAACTGTTTCCTGAGCTCCTCCATCTCTTTAGGACCCATCCGGTACGGTGCCTTAGAGATTGGCCCCGTCCCCGGGTTCAACTCAACCGTGAAATCTATCTCCCTCTTCGGTGGCAACCCCGAAATCTCCTCTGGAAAGACATCTGCAAACTCACCCACCACTAGTATCTGATCAACTGTCGGACTCTCTATCCGATTATCTCTCACATGGCACAAGATCAAAGGGCATCCCTTCCTCAGATAGGACTTCAAGGTCATAGCTGCAATCAACTTAACTTTGGGTTTGACCACAAACCCACGATAAGACACACTAACACCCTTAGGACCCCTCAAGGACACTTTCTTTTGATGACAGTCTATCTTATCTTTGTACTTTCCCAACCAATCCATCCCGACTATCATCTCAAAACCGTCTAAAGGAAACTCTAGCAAGTCTACAGGTAGGTCAACTTACCCAACTATCATAGATACATCCCTATACAACCTCCCACATGATACAGACTCACCCGAAGGTATAAAAACTTTCTCACTTACAGACTCATATACCCTCAAACCCAACCGTTTAACATGACTCGAAGATACAAACGACCGAGACGCCCCAAGAATCAAACAAAACAAAGGTATGAATACCGTTAACAAGAAAAGTACCGGTGATAACATGTGCGTCGTCCTCACCGCTTTCTTGTCCATCATAAACACTTTTCCATCGGTCTTCCGTCCACCTCCCCGGACAAGATCTTGGGCGATGTGGTCGGCTTAGCACCCGACCCCTGATTGTTGTTGTTGTTCGTAGCTGGTTTCTGATAAGAATTACCGCAATTGCGATTACCTCCACCCTGGTTGCTCTGACCTCCCTGGTTAGACCATGACCCAGCCGGTCTGTTGCCCGCATAACTCTATGCCGGTCCCTGAGAATAGCTCCCCTGAGCCGGTCTCTGAAAAGCCCCCGGTACACTCGTGCACTCATGTCTCTTATGGCCTACGCCGCCACAACCAAAGCAAGTCATCCCCCAACTACCACTACCGCTCCCACGGCCACGACCAAAGGAAGCCCCAGCACTGAACTTCGAACCAGAGGAAAACGCTCTAGCCTGACTGTGGTTGCTTTTCTTGTAGTTAGATTGGCCACCACCTTCACTCTCAGCCTTTCTTTTCTCACTACTTCTCTCCGGGCCATCTCCACCAACCTCTCAGCTCTCCCAGCCCTCTCATAAGCTTCCTTAACATCAGTAAGGACTCCCACGGGTAACTTGTCCATAATCCTGGGTGTCAACCCCCTCTCAAATCTCAGCGCTAGGTTCTCCTCACTCAAACCCATGTCCTCAGCATATCTAGACTTCTCATTAAACTGCTTGTAGTAATCAACAACTGACATATCAGATGTCATCCTAAACCCATCAAACTCTTCCCTCAGCTTACTCCTCACATGCTCAGGTACAAACTCTCTCCTCATAGCCCTCCGAAACTCTTCCCAAGGTATAGCAGGTAAGCCCTACTTCGTGTACATCTCTCTAGCACTCGCTTTCACCTTATCCCATCACTCACCAGCTGCCTCCCTCAAGTAGAACGCAGCTTGTTCTACTTTCATCTCATCAGGACAATGTACCAGGTCCAGAATGTTCTCCATATCACGATGCCAATTATCAAGAAGAATTGGCTCCCCGGTCCCCTTGTACTCTTTTGGGTTAAACCTCGCTATATAAAGACTGATCTTAGAGTGATCAACCTCCTTATCCTTTCCCACTCTCTTTAGGGCCTCCGTAAGAGCATCTTGATGCTCCAACATCTTAACTATATCGTCGATGTTCATGCTCTCAGCTCTCGCATAAAAGCGGTTTTCTTTGGCGGCATTTTGAAACTATATAAGAAAAGGTAGATATAAACATACATACTATAACCCAAAACATGAAAACACCCTGCTCAGAACCCACTCGTTCGAGTGCCTAAACCTACTCGATCGAGTAACGGCCACTCGATCGAGTGCCCACCAACTCGATCGAGTGCCCCAACTTCAGACCCAAAACAGACCTTCAGATCTCTAACATACTCGAACGAGTAGCATAGCCACTCGATCGAGTGACCCCCTACTCGATCGAGTGCCCCTATGTACTCGATCGAGTACCCAAAACACGATTCTGGTTATAAAAACGTCAAAATACTCACTCGATCGAGTACCTCACCTACTCAATCGAGTGCCCCCTACTCGATCGAGTCATGCTGACTCGTACATACTACCCGCATGTTATCTCTCATAACCCAACATACTATGCAACTTCATAAACTTAACATTATAATCTGACTAAGCATGCAATTCTACACAATTCCTCATACAATCAACAACATAAACTATTTCATGTTATCAAATGCCACATAATAAACAACCATCATGCTTCTTTATTCAAACCAACATATGTACACACCCCACCAAATTTTCAATCACAATTTCAATCTTCTACTCCCAACATCCAACAATTCACAACATACATCGTTACATTCACATAAGCTGACAAACACCACATACGACCGTGACACATACCCCCCATGTGACCGGTTCAAAATTGTAGGGCGAGTTAGCGACTTTAAGACGTCTCCCAAGCCTTTGCATTAGCTCTTATAACCTTTACCCCGGGTTCATTTTAATTGACTCCCTATGTTCATTATATTCATTAGTTACAGGTTTCAGGATCGTCGCTCTGATACCATTTTGTAACACCCCCATACTCCAAGTGCCTTACCAGGACCACTCAGGTATAAAGCTGTTACCATCTTGGTTCCCCGAGGCAATGATAATCATAAGACAATAACGAAACAACATTTAAATAGTATAAGTTTAGTGAAAGAAAACAATCCAAAACCAAATGCCAAAAATACGGGTTACATGTTCTCAAAACAACTGTCTAATCAACTAAATAAGAATGTCTGACAAACTACTAAAGCTACAGCGGAAGACTCTATCATCTGAAGGTGACACATCCCAGCTAGCCCATGTATCTCGACTCATACCTGCTCAACAACTGTCACCATCCCCGAATGGATCACCACATTTTTTAAAACAATAAACGGGGTTAGTACTAATCACACAATTTATATAGCTCAACAAAACAACAAACAACACAGCTCAATCGTCACAGATGTACTCCGAACTCCATCACCAACTCCATAATACTGACTACACACTAAAGTGTGTAGCCCTGCCAGAGTACCCATCGCAACAGGTTACTCCTCGCCGTCAGTGGGGGACCGCAGCCGTTCCCACCTAAGCCCCGCTCATCTCCGTCGAGCGATAAACCCAAATCCATTAATGTGCACATCCCTTCTATGGCGGGTTTCACAGAAGACGAATAATGGGCGTGAAGCCACTCCCGCAAGTGACTCCACTCAGCCAGGGACGCACCCCGAAGAACACAGACAGATACAAACAATCACAACTACTAATCAGCAATCAAAACCAACAACCGTCACAATACTCGTATGACAACAATCAACAATCACAAATCACCACCAACACATTATGGGACTAATACTGAGTAGGGAAACCCTACCTGGAATGCAATACAGTTAGACGATCTCAACAGCTGTTATCAAAAAGCCTCCTCTACGAATCCGCCTCCTAACATAACATTACATATATCACTAACCACACAAAACTAACACAAATCCCCCAATTCCCAAAATTAGGGTTTAACAAGACTTAATTAAATATAACAAATTCGGTACGTAGATCTTATTCTCGATGCAAGGATCACAAAGATGTAAAGAAAGATGAATTCCGGCCTTCCAAGCTCCGAGATTTGTCAATAATGCGATGAGTGCGAAGTACGTAGGTTGAAATATCTTTTGAAAGTAATTAGGTTTGTAAAAGCGTATTATGAAAGTGACGGAAGTGTTTATATATTAATTCGCATTATTAACAAAACCCGACAAAACATTACCCGTAAACCGGGCTACTCGATCGAGTAACTGACGTACTCGATCGAGTGCCGTCTACTCGATCGAGTACCAAGGCTACTCGATCGAGTACCCAACAGGTCAGAAACTATTTTTAAATCGCAAAACACCCTTACTCGACAGAGTAAGGTCCACTCGATAGAGTACCCAGAGACTCATAAAACCGTAGTATTACATTACCTCCATGCTCGGATTTGTAACACCCCATATACCAAAGTGCCTTACCAAGACCACCTAGTGCATGAGAATGCTACCATCTCGGTTACCCGAGGCATAGTAATCAAAAGTGACCATCAAGAAACATAATTTAAGTATAAAGTTTATGGTGATTACATCAAAACCAACTGCAACTGAAAAGATACAATTGTTCCAAAAACCAAAATCCAACTAAAGTAAACAAATGTTCGACACAACAGCGGAAGACTTCTAAGTGACTCGTGGTGACTCATGCCCAGCTAATCCCTCGCGCATCCAAATCATGCCTGCTCAATAATTGTTCACCATCCCCGAATGGATCACCACAGTTTTTAAAACAATTAAACGGGATCAGTTACTGCATACACAATATAAGATAATACCACAACAATACACAGACACAATTCTCCAACACCGTCACATCACCAATCACTTGACTAGCCTGAAGGTCTAGTCCTGCCAGATTACCAGTCGCAACCAGTAATCCACTCCGCCACTTGGGGACCGCATCCGTTCCCTCCTAAGCCCCGCTCATCTTTACCGAGCGAAAACCCATGTTCCTTAATGTGCATATCTCCTCTTGTGGCGGGTTCCACAAGGGGCGAATCAAGGGCGTGAAGCCACTCCCGCAAGTGACTTCATTCAGCATAGACGCACCTCGCAAACCACAGACTGTAACACTCCCATACTCCAAGTGCCTTACCAGGACCACTCAGGTATAAAGAAGTTACCATCTCGTTTTCCCGAGGCAATGATAATCATAAGACAATAACGAAACAAAGTTTAAATAGTATAAAGTTAAGTGAAAGATTACAATCCGGAAACCAAACTGATAAAATGTGAATACATGTTCTCCAAAAACCAAATGTCTAAAAGCTAAACATAATGTCTGACAACAACGGAAGACTCTTCTAATCTAGGTGATGACTCATCCCACTAGCCCCCATGTATCTCTACTCATACCCGCTCAACAACATCGCTCACCATCCCCGAATAGATCACCACCGTTTTAAAACAATAAACGGGTCGATTAATCACATAATTTATATAATCCAACAACACAACAAACAATTCAGCTCAATCGTCACAGATATACTCCGAACTCCATCACCAACTCCACAATACTGACTACACACTAAAGTGTGTAGCCCTGCCAGAGTACCCATCGCAACAAGTCACTCCACGCCGCCAGTGGGGGACCGCAGCCGTTTCCACCTAATCCCCGCTCATCTCCGTCGAGCGATAAACCCAAATCCATTAATGTGCACATCCCTTCGTGGCAGGTTCCACAGAAGGCGAATAATGGGCGTGAAGCCACTCCCGCAAGTGACTCCACTCGGCCAGGACACACCCCAAGAACACAGACAGATACAAACAATCATAACTATTAAACAGCAATCAAAACCAACAACCGTTACAATACTCGTATGGTAACAATCAACAATCACAAAGCACCACCAACACATTATGGGACTAATACTGAGTAGGGAAACCCTACCTGGAATGCAATACAGTCAGACGATCTCAACAGCTGTTATCAAAAGGCCTCTTCTACGAATCCTCCTCCTAACATATGATCATACAATTACTACCAATCAAGAAGAACAACAAAACCCCCAAATCCCCAAATTAGGGTTTGACTAACTTTAACAAAATACCATAAAAACAGTACGTAGATCTTACCCTCGATGCAAGGATCACAAAGATGTAAAGAAAGATGAATTCCGACCTTCCAAGCTCTGGGATTTGCCAATAATGCGATGAATGCGAAGTACGTAGATTGATTTCTCTTTTGAAAGTAATTAGCTTTGTAAAAGTGTATTATGAAAGTGACGGAAGTGTTTAAATATTAATTCGCATTATTAACAAAACCCGACAAATCATCCCCCCGTAAATCGGCTACTCAATCGAGTAACTGACGTACTCGATCGAGTGCCGCCTACTCGATCGAGTATCAAGGCTACTCGATCGAGTACCCAACAGGTCAGAAACTATTTTAAATCGCAAAACACCCTTACTCGACAGAGTAAGGCCCACTCGATAGAGTACCCAGAAACTCATAAAACCGTAGTATTACAGTCTTCCCTCCTTAAAAAGAACTTCGTCCCCGAAGTTCAAACCACAACAAAACAAAGACACACACTACTACACTCCCGACTCAACAACCAAAACAAAACTCAACATAAGACATGTTACTAACCCAAACTCAACCCGACTCAACCACAACAAACATACCGACACAACACAAAAAGGGTATAAAAGCTCTTAAAAACTCTTTACGATCATCTCCTACCCCCCCTAAAAGAAACAAGGTTACGTCCCCGTAACCATACATACCTGATCAAAAAGGAAAGGGTAACGCTCTCTCATGGCCTCCTCTGCCTCCCATGTGGCTTCCTCAGTCTCGTGGTTAGACCAAAGGATTTTGAGCAAAATTGTCTCTCCACTCCTAGTCTTCCTAACCTTCCGGTCAAGAATCTTCTTACGCACCTAAAGGTATGACAATAACTCATCTAGCTCTAAGCTCTCTGCCTCTAACATATGTGACGGATCACTCACATACTTCCGCAGCTGAGATACATGAAACACATTATGCACCCTCTCTAACGCAGCTGGCAAAGACAAACGATAAGCAACCTCTCCAACCCGCTCTAAGATCTCATAAGGCCCTATGAACTTCTGACTCAGCTTGCCTTTCTTCCCAAATCTCATAACTCCACGCATAGGAGACACTTTCAGAAGAACCTTGTCCCCAACCTGAAACTCTATATCCCGGCGATGTAGATCTGCATAACTCTTTTGCCTATCCCGAGCCGCTCTCATCCTTTCCCTGATCATCTTAATCTGCTCAACCATCTTATGTACCATCTCTGGCCCTAGAACCACTGCCTCAGTATTGTCGTCCCAACAAATCAGACTCCTACATCTTCTCCCATATAAGGCCTCAAACGGTGCCATGCCAATACTAGAGTGATAGCTGTTGTTGTAAGAAAACTCAATCAAATCTAACCTCTGTTCCCAGCTACCACCAAAGTCCATCACACAAGCTCGTAACATATCCTCAAGAGTCTTGATTGTTCTCTCAGTATGACCGTCTGTCGCAGGATGAAACGCTGTACTCATCTTCAAAGTCGTTCCCAAAGATTCCTGCAACTCTTTCCAAAACCTTGAGATAAATCTCGCATCTCTGTCAGATACTATGTCCTTAGGGACTCCATGCAACTTTAGCACATTCTTTCGATAAGCCATAGCTAATTGTGCCTTAGTCCATGTATCTTTCATTGGCACAAAGTGAGTGACACAGTCATCAATCCACTATTACCCATATCATGTTGTTACCCTGTTGACTCTTCGGCAAACCCACGATAAAATCCATGGAAATGGATTCCCACTTCCACTCAGGTACCTCTAAAGACTGAATCTTACCTTGTGGTCGTCATTGTTCCCCTTTAACTCTCCGGCATGTCAAACAACGGGCCACAAACTCACTGCTTTTTCTTCATCCCGTGCCACCGAACGTGTTCTTTAAATCCTTGTATAGCTTGTCACCACCTGGATGTACCGAATATGGTGTACAATGTGCCTCTGTCATGATTGTCTTTTTCAGTTCCTCATCATTAGGGACACACCACCTACCATCAAACCTCAAACTACCTACCATCAAACCTCAAACTACCATCTGTATGAATAGAGAATCGAGACACTGTCCCTTTCTCTACTCCAGTTCTCCACTCAACTATCTTAGGATCCAACACCTTTTTACCTCGAATATCATCATAAAGATCAGGCTGCACTGTCAAATCTCCCATGGCATCCCCTCTCTGCATCATATGTATCCCAAACTTCCCCACCTCATCTCTTAACCTCATCAAAGATAAAGCTGTACACAAAGAATGTACACTCTTCCTACTCAAAGCATCTGCAACAACATTGGCTTTCCCTTCATGGTAGTTAATATCCATGTCATAATCGCCAATCAGCTCCATCCACCTCCTCTGTCTCATGTTCAACTCCTTTTGAGTGAAGATGTACTTGAGACTCTTGTGATCAGAAAATACTTTAAATGTCGCCCCATAAAGGTAATTTCTCCAAATCTTGAGAGCAAACACCACTGCACCCAACTCTAGATCGTGTGTAGGATAGTTCTCCTCATAAGGCTTCAATTGCCTAAAAGCATAGGCAATCACTTTACCGTTCTGCATCAACACACATCCCAACTCATTCTTTGAGGCATCTGTATAAACCTCAAAGTTCTAGATCCCTTCAGGCAATGCTAAGATAGGAGCTGTGGTCAAACGCTCCTTTAATGTTTGGAACACCGTCTCACAACTCTTATCCCAACGAAACCTATTCTCTTTCCTCATCAAAGCTGTCATAGGTATAGCAATCTTGGAGAAATCCTTCACGAACCGTCTGTAGTATCCAGCTAAACCCAAGATACTCCTGATCTTAGCAACTTTCTTTGGTGCTTCCCACTTTGTCATATCCTCAATCTTTGTCGGATCCACAACTACCCCATCCTTAGAAATCACATGCCCCAGAAAAGCAACTCTCTCTAACCAGAACTCACACTTAGACAGCTTAGCATATAACTCATGCTCCCTCAAGGTTTGCAACATAATCCTCAGATGCTCCTCATGCTCCTCCTTAGTCTTGGAGTAGACTAAGATGTCATCGATAAACACCACCACAAACTTGTCAAAAAACTGTCTGAAGATTCTGTTCATCAAATCCATAAACACAGCCGGTGCATTAGATAACCCCAAAAGGCATCACCACATACTCATAATGGCCATACCTCGACGTGAAAGCTGTCTTTGGTATGTCCACCTCTCTAATCTTCACCTGATGGTACCCCGACCTCAAATCAATCTTGGAAAAGACTGATGCACCACTCAACTGATCAAACAAGTCATCTATCCTTGGCAAAGGATACTTGTTCTTCACTGTCACTCGGTTCAGCTCCCTGTAATCTATAGACAGCCTCAAGCTCCTATCTTTCTTCTTCACAAAAGAACTGGTTCTCCCTACGGTGATACACTAGGTCTAATGTATCCTTTCTCTATCAGATCATCCAACTGTTTCCTGAGCTCCTCCATCTCTTTAGGACCCATCCGGTACGGTGTCTTAGAGATTGGCCCCGTCCCCGGTTTCAACTCAACCCTGAAATCTATCTCCCTCTTTGGTGGCAACCCCGGAATCTCCTCTGGAAAGACATCTGCAAACTTACCCACCACTGGTATCTGATCAACTGTCGGGCTCTCTATCCGGTCATCTCTCACATGGCACAAGATCAAAGGGCATCCCTTCCTTAGATAGGACTTCAAGGTCACAGCTGCAATCAACTTAACTTTGGGTTTGACCACAAACCCACGATAAGACACGCTAACACCCTTAGGACCTCTCAAAGACACTTTCTTTTGATGACAATCTATCTTAGCTTTGTACTTTCCCAACCAATCCATCCCGACTATCATCTCAAAACCATCAAAAGGAAACTCTAGCAAGTCTGCAGGTAGATCAACTTGCCCAACTATCATAGATACATCCGTATACAACCTCCCATATGATACAGACTCACCCGAAGGTATAAAAACTCTCACTTACAGACTCATATACCCTCAAACCCAACCGTTTAACATGACTCGAAGACACAAACGACTGAGATGCCCCCGAATCAAACAAAACAAAGGTATGAATACCGTTAACAAGAAAAGTACTAGTGATAACATGTGCATCGTCCTCAGCTTCTTTCTTGTCCATCATGAACAGCTTTCCACTGGTCTTCTGTCCACTTCCCTGGACAGTACTGGCTGATGTGGTCGGCTTAGCACCCGACCCCTGATTGTTGTTGTTGTTGTTTGTAGCTGGTTTCTGATAAGAATTACCGCCATTGCGGTTACCTCCACCCTGGTTGCTCTGACCTCCCCGGTTAGACCATGACCCATCTGGTCTGTTACTCGCATAACTCTATGCCGGTCCCTGAGAATAGCTCCCCTGAGCCGGTCTCTGAAAAGCTCTAGGTACACTCGTGCACTCATGTCTCTTGTGGCCTACACCGCCACTGCCATAACAGGTCATCCCCCAACTACCACTACCACTCACACGGCCACGCCCAAAGGAAGCCCCAACACTGAACCCTGAACCAGAAGAAAATGCTCTAGCCTGACTGTGGTTGCCTTTCTTGTAGTTAGATTGGCCACCACCTTCACTCTCAGTCTTCCTTTTCTCACTACCTCTCTCTCGGGCCATCTCCACCAACCTTTCGGCTCTCCCGACCCTCTCATAAGCTTCCTTAACATCGCAAGGACTCCCACGGGTAACTTGTCCATGATCCCGGAGTCAACCCCTCTCAAATCTCAGCGCTAGGTTCTCCTCACTCAAACCCATGTCCTCGGCATACCTAGACTTCTCATTAAACCGCTTGTAGTACTCAAGAATCGACATATCGACGTCATCCTAAACCCATCAAACTCCTCCCTCGACCTTACTCCTCACATGCTCGGTACAAACTCTTTCCTCATAACCCTCCTAACTCTTCCCAAGGTATAACAGTAAGCCCCTTCGTATACATCTCTCTAGCACTCGCTTTCACCTTGTCCCACCACTCACCAGCTGCCTCCCTCAAGTAGAACGCAGCTTGTTCTACTTTCATCTCATCAGGACAATGTACCAGGTCCAGTATGTTCTCCATCTCACGATGCGAATTGTCAAGAATAATTGGCTCCCCGGTCCCCTTGTACTCTTTTGGGTTAAACCTCGCTATGTAAAGGCTGATCTTAGAGTGATCAACCTCCTTATCCTTTCCCACTCTCTTTAGGGCCTCCGTAAGAGCATCTTGATGCTCCAACATCTTAACTATATCGTCGATGTTCATGCTCTCAGCTCTCGCATACAAAGCGGTTTTCTTGGGCGGCATCTTGAAACTATATAAGAAAAGGGTAGATATTAACATACGCACTATAACCCCAAAACACGAAAACAGACTGCCCAGAACACACTCGATCGAGTGCCTAAACCTACTCGATCGAGTAGAGGCTACTCGATCGAGTGCCCACCATACTTGATCGAGTGCCCCGACTTCAGACCCAAAACAGACCTTTTGATCTCTAACATACTCGACCGAGTAGCACAGCCACTCGATCGAGTGACCCCCTACTCGATCGAGTGCCCTATATACTCGATTGAGTACCCAAAAACACGATTTTGGTTATAAAAACGTCAAAATACCCACTCGATCGAGTCAGACCCACTCGATCGAGTACCTCACCTACTCGATCGAGTGCCCCCCACTCGATCGAGTCATGCTGACTCGTACATACTACCTGCATATTATCTCTCATAACCCAACATACTGTGCAACTTTATAAACTCAACATTATCATATGACTAAGCATGCAATTCTACACAATTCCTCATACCATCAACAAAACAAACTATTTCATGTTATCAAATGCCATATAATAAACAACCATCATGCTTCTTTATTCAAATCAACATATATACACACCCCACCAAATTTTCAATCACCATATCAATCTTCTACTCCCAACATCCATCAATTCACAACATATATCGTTACATTCACATACAAGCTAACAAACACCACATACGACTTTGACATATACCTCCATGTGACCGGTTCAAAATTGTAGGGCGAGTTCGCGACTTTAGGACGTCTCCCAAGCCTTTGCATTAGCTCGTACAACCTTTACCCCGGGTTCATTTTAATTGACTCCCTATATTCATTAGGTTAATTGGTTACAGGTTTCAGGATCGTCGCTTTGATACCATTTTGTAACACCCCATACTCCAAGTGCCTTACCAGGACCACTCAGGTATAAATAAGTTACCATCTCGGTTTCCCGAGGCAATGATAATCATAAGACAATAACGAAACAAAGTTTAAATAGTATAAAGTTAAGTGAAAGATTACAATCCGGAAACCAAACTGATAAAATGTGAATACATGTTCTCCAAAAACCAAATGTCTAAAAGCTAAACATAATGTCTGACAACAGCGGAAGACTCTTCTAACTACAGTGATGACTCATCCCAGCTAGCCCATGTATCTCTACTCATACCTGCTCAACAACTACTCACCATCCCCGAATGGATCACCACAATTTTTAAAACAATAAACGGGGTCAGTACTAATCACACAATTTATATAATCCAACAACACAACAAACAACACAGCTCAATCGTCACAGATATACTCCGAACTCCATCACCAACTCCACAATACTGACTACACACTAAAGTGTGTAGCCCTGCCAGAGTACCCATCGCAACAAGTCACTCCACGCCGCCAGTGGGGGACCGCAGCCGTTTCCACCTAATCCCCGCTCATCTCCGTCGAGCGATAAACCCAAATCCATTAATGTGCACATCCCTTCTGTGGCAGGTTCCACAGAAGGCGAATAATGGGCGTGAAGCCACTACCGCAAGTGACTCCACTCAGCCAGGGACACACCCCGAAGAACACAGACAGATACAAACAATCATAACTATTAAACAGCAATCAAAAGCAACAACCGTCACAATACTCGTATGGTAACAATCAACAATCACAAAGCACCACCAACACATTATGGGACTAATACTGAGTAGGGAAACCCTACCTGGAATGCAATACAGTCAGACGATCTCAACAGCTGTTATCAAAAGGCCTCTTCTACGAATCCTCCTCCTAACATATGATCATACAATTACTACCAATCAAGAAGGACAACAAAACCCCCAAATCCCCAAATTATGGTTTGACTAACTTTAACAAAATACCATAAAAACAGTACGTAGATCTTACCCTCGACGCAAGGATCACAAAGATGTAAAGAAAGATGAATTCCGACCTTCCAAGCTCCGGGATTTGCCAATAATGCGATGAATGCGAAGTACGTAGATTGATTTCTCTTTTGAAAGTAATTAGGTTTGTAAAAGTGTATTATGAAAGTGATGGAAGTGTTTAAATATTAATTCGCATTATTAACAAAACCCGACAAATCATCCCCCCGTAAACCGGCTACTCAATCGAGTAACTGACGTACTCGATCGAGTGCCGCCTACTCGATCGAGTATCAAGGCTACTCGATCGAGTACCCAACAGGTCAGAAACTATTTTAAATCGCAAAACACCCTTACTCGACAGAGTAAGGCCCACTCGATAGAGTACCCAGAGACTCATAAAACCGTAGTATTACACAGACAATTAACAACAACCAATTACAATACCAACAATACCAAGTCAATTACGATATAATCAAATGCAATTAACCAACAACCAACAACCAACAACCAACAACCAACAACCAACAACTATCTCATAATCATGTAAACAATAAATGAGTAGGAAACCCTACCTGGAATTGAAATCACCACAATCGTCACAACAGCGAATCAGAAACATTCCTCTATGAAATCACCTCCTATCAATCATACAATCATACAATCACCATATACTATCAAAATACTCCCAAAACCCCCAAATCACCCAATTAGGGTTTAAACCAAAATCAACGAAATAATATAAAAACTATACTAGGATCTTACCCACAATACGACGGTCTCAACGGTGTAAAGAACTCTGGAATCCGACGACCCAAGCTGATAGCAAACTAAAAGATGAAAGCAACGTAGTTTGTGCTTTCTCTTTATAAAATGTTCAGAATAAAAATAAAGATAAAAGAACTGATGAAAAGTATTTTTATATCATTCTCGCGTTGCTATCAAAACCGGCCCAAAACCCGTAAAACCCGACGCACTCGATCGAGTAAGTGAGGTACTCGATCGAGTGGCCTCTACTCGATCGAGTACCCGACAGACAGAACACTGTCCAAAAAGCAAAACACACTTACTCGATAGAATACCCTGATAGGCTATCACACACCTATGCAAAAATAAATACCCTAGACACAAATGAATGTAGTACATAGGGGTCGAATCCATAGAGAGACGATAGTTGTTAATTAGTTATTATGGAGTGAATTTTATCTTAAGTCGATGCGGTTGATTGATTGATTCGATTTATATCGATGTAAAAACAATAATAAAGAAAGAGTCTAGGGAAGTCGGGTCACACATGCAAATATATGTAAATGCTTTATGTCAAACTCGGATTAGATAGCAATGATAATTGTATAGGCTTAAAGACACCCACCTCTCGATATTAGTGTGAACCATAGAGCGGGTCCTAACGATCTCTTGATATGGCTAGGTCGTCTACTAAAACATACTTAGTCTAATTCATTTTCGTGTCTTTCGACTTATAAAAACAAATTAACAAATTTAATCTAAGACAATGGTCAATAATCAAAGATTAACAATAAGGTACAAGCATGTTATAGAAACTATTTATATGATCACTAAGCATCCTAATTTATCATGTTATAAATACTTTTTATGCATGGCTTCCTTTATCCCCTAGACAAGATATACTACTCTTGCATTATGTAGATTAAGCTAAAATGATAAACATAATGATAAAGAAATAATACTAGAAAGAAATTACCTCAACAATGGAAATGAAATTGGAATTGAAGAACAATGCAAAAGGAAATAACTTGGAAATGAAATTGTAATTTGTAATACTTAAAGAAAATGATAACAAACTAATGAAAACTAAACTACCCTAAGCTAATCTAACTACTGAAGTTTAGAGAGAATTCTATGTGGAAAAATGTGTGTAAGAGAGATGCCCCTAAAGTCCTACTAACACCTCCCTTATACAGTAAAGAGGGGGTGTAACATATACACCTAGAGAGGGGAAACCCCGATCGTGGTTCCCAAGCCTCGATCGGGGCCGTGGAAATCCGAGTGTATTTGATTAAAGGCTTGATTAAATGCTTGAGGAATCCAAAGTGAGCTCTTAATACGTCTTTAATCTCCGGTTAATCACACAATTTAGCATCCAATGAGCATCCAAAGTTGAGCATCCCATATTGAGTTTGTGTGGACTTTTTAATTTGGGCTTCATTTGTGATTTCATATGTGCATCAGCCCACTTTATAATTCTTTATGCTTGGACTTGTCATTTCCATAATATCCTACCATGGTCCATCTTGCTTCCACACTTAGCCTTGTATACTAGCTCTTGCAAATTTGTTAGAAATAAACTCCTAAAAGCTCAAGTTCCTACAAAATGTGACAAACCATGCAAAGACAACTAGAATACAATATTAGCTCATAAAATCACTAAGGTTAGTGCAATAATCATATATATTAGAGCTAAAATAAGGAGATAAAGTCTATATAAAATGGACTTATCAAACTCCTCCAAGTTAAACTCTTGCTTGTCCCTAAGCAAGAAACCATATCCCATCAATTGCAATATCCTATAACAAGCTAATCATAATGATTCAAAACCCGAGACAATATGGGCATTGATGCGTGCTTCATTTACATGTTTTATCTTGTCATTTTGCACACATTTCTATGTCATTTTGAGTAGCGTAAGCTACTATTCTCCTTTGTTTCGGTTACTTTGGGTCGTGTTATGTTTCATGTAGGTTTTTGACCCAAGTGGTGAAGAATGAGCCAAAACCCGTCCCCGGAGTTGCATTTTGGATACTAGTGAAGTTAATGCTCGGAAACGATCGTCTTGGAATGCGTGTTGGCTGCATGGAAGTGCATGAAGAAGAGGGTACACGCTGCTGTTTGCTGAAAAAGTCGATCGACTGCCTCATATGGTCGATCGACTGGTTTTGTCCGTTGAAGTGGTCGATCGACTGCTTGTAGTGGTCGATCGACTGTTTCTAATTTTAAGGCCGTGTTTTGTTTAATTAATTAATTGGCCCATTAGTTGTTTAGTGATAAATTTCGGCTATTGTTATATAAAGGATAGCTGATAACACTTTTAGATCATCTTTTATACTGTCAAAACACTTTAGACGTTACTTTGCTTTTGGAATTCGGATCTGAAAACTTGTAATCATTCCTCTTTCATTCGGTAATTTAATTAACTTTTCGTTCTTCAATTATTATTTCTCTTATTCGTTTTACTCCTCCTTGTCTTCCTTTTATCGTATGCTTGATTATTATTCTCGTACTTTCACCATGTTCAATTTAGTTATCATTAGTATCGTTGATTTCATTTATTCGATCATGAGTAGCTAATGTCTTCGTGCTGGGATTTAGGGGATCCATGGTTGCATGATGGTATTTAATTAGGTTTTAGATCTGGAATAATTATTTGTCTGAATTGTTAATCGTAGCAATTAATTCCTATTTAATTAGTTGAATGCATGCGACTAGTTATTTTAATCTAGTAAACTCCAACCTAGATCGAGAGATTGGAAAGAGTGAGATCTGATACGAACAATAAAATACTTTAAATAGAGCGAGAGCATATTAGAAAGTTTCTAGGGCAATTAGTGGACCGAGAGGACCTCATCACTGCCCTTCAGACAGTAATTCGACTAAGTCTTTGACCCTTCCTTTAACCGTTATTAGACCATGGTGAACCGACAATCCTAGCTATCTCCCCTTATATTTTTTAGACTCGATTTCTACGATTTATTTCTTTACCTTTCGCTTCTTTAGTTTAGTTATCAAACAAATCAAACCCCCAGACCTGTTACTCAGACAGATTAGATTTAGCAAATAGAATAAATTGTCTCCCTGTGGATAGGATCCCGGCTTCCTCTACTGCATTAGTTTAGGCCAGTTGGTTATTTTTGATTAGGTGTGCGATTTAGCCTGTCAAATTTTGGCGCCGTTGCCGGGGAGGCAACAATTCTCTGTATGCTTATTTAGTTTGTCTTGTCTCAGGGGACATTAGTTCCTTGAGACCTTTCTCATTCCTTTATTTAGTGTTTTGTTTATGCCCAGGTCTCACAGGTCCGAGCTCGTGCCATTCGATTCCGAACCAGAAAAGACATTTCGAGCTAGACGAAATTTTTGGAAGGAAGTCCGCCAAGCAGAAGACTTGAGTACGCTTGACGCCGCTTACGCCAGTTTTATTGTAGAAAATCAGTCTTTTGAAGAAGACACTTCTACTTCTGCAGCTACTACAATCATGCCTACTTTAGCAAGTCACTCAGAACCTACCCTTGAATCCATCCCTAAGGGATACAAACTCCCTACAACAGATAATGGAACTTTCGAGATAAAGCCATCCTACATTAACTTGGTGGAAAGAAATCTGTTTGGAGGGGTTGCTATGGAAGACCCTGCTACACATATGGAGAGATTCGTTACCTACTGCTGCTCCATACCCTTGACCGTTGGGGTGACCCAGGACCAAGTAAAATAGGTGCTCTTCCCATTCTCTCTGCGAGACGGTGTTGTAGAGTGGCTGTGTGATTTAGACATGGTAGATCAGAGGGTTACCGACTGGAACAGCTTAGCTCTTGCCTTTTACAAGAGATATTTTCTGCCTCAGAAGACAAATGCCTTGAGAAATCAAATCACTAGCTTCAAACAAGGTCTTACTGAGGACTTAAATGAGGCATGGGTTCATTTTAAGAGACTAGTTCGTTCAGTCCCTCACCATGGGTTTGAGAAGTGGTTTCTCTGCAACCAGTTATACAATGGATTATATGATGACCATCGGGCACTACTTGATTCTTCAGCTAACAGGAGATTCCAGGACAACACAAACGATAACAATGCCTGGAAACTAATTGACCAAATAGCTACCCATACTGCTAAATATGGGAACCCTAGAGGTAGTACGAGAGGGGAAAGTTCATCCGATGGAGCTGTTGCAGCTCAGTTAGAGGCATTAACTGCTCAGATTACCGAACTAAAGACAGCCAAGTCTTTGGGAAACCAGCGGACAGTTTATGCCATGACCCAGCAGGAAACACCTTGTGAGCGATGTGGTATTACAGGACATGGTGCAGTTGAGTGTATGAGTCCCTTGGAGCAGGTTCACGCCTTCCAATCCTTCAAACAAGGTACACCATACTCTAATTTCTACAATGAGAGGACCAGGGAGCATCCTAATTTCTCCTATGGAAGTCAGAATATTCTCAACCCAACTCCACCACCGCCACAAGGTCTGAGTCAGACATATACTATTCCTCAGAATCGGGGAAATCAACCATAAGGTGGTTATCAGAGGAACAATCAAGGAGGTCAACAACATCAAAACAATGACCTATCTGACATAAAGGCCATGCTACAACAACAGATGGCGGCCTCACAAAAGCAAGAGGCACTTATCACTCAGTTAATGATGCATAACAAGATGTTGGACAATCAAATTGCCCAACTATCCACTTCAAGTAGGCAACCAGGTACATTGCCGTCTCAGCCTGAGAAGCCACATGACACGGCAAATGCAATTCATCTTCGAAGCGGTCTTACTTACGATAGACCCGTAATGCCTGAGAATGTTGAAGAGGTCATAATTGAGGAGTTAGATGTGGATGCGGAAGAAAAAGCAGCTGGCGAAGCTGCTGTAATGTCTGAAAAAATTCGATCGACTGAAATTGGTGGTCGATCGACTGAAAAAAGTGGTCGATCGACTGAACAAAGTGAAGAGTAAAGTTGCTGACCCGCCAATCGTTATCAAGGTTCTTTTTCCAGGGCACCTAAAGAACACAAAAGTCGAGCAGCAATTCGGTAAATTCTTGGAGGTCGTCAAAAATCTTCAGGTAACTGTACCTTTTACCGAACTAATTACCCAGGTACCCTCTTATGCTAAATTTATGAAGGACATCTTGACCCGTAAGAGGAGCTTTAACGAGGTTGAGACCATTGCTTTTACAGAAGAGTGTAGTGCACTCCTACAAAGCAAGTCTCCACCAAAATTGAAGGATCCTGGTAGTTTTTCAATTCCATGTACAATAGGCACTCATGTAATAGATAAAGCTTTATGTGATCTGGGTGCCAGTGTCAGTGTCATGCCCTATTCGGTTTGCGAGAAACTGAATATGGGGCATCTTAAAGTTACCAATGTCACCCTACAAATGGCTGACCGAAAAGTTAAGCGACCTCTAGGTGTATTAGAGGATGTCCCTGTTAAGATAGGTAAATTATTTATACCTGTTGATTTCATTGTATTGGATATGGCTGAGGATACTCAGATTCCCATAATCTTGGGTAGGCCATTTTTGCATACTACAGGAGCTATTATTGATGTCAAATAGGGACGTTTGACTCTCGAGGTAGGGGATGATAGGGTTACTTTTAATTTGGCTAGCACGATGGCTAAGCCTATGATAGAGGATACATGTTATGCTATAGACATTGTAGATGAATCTATGTTTGATTATTGGACGGGATCCCTTCTTGGGGATCCGTTAGAAGCTTTGATAGCTCTTGATGATTTTGCAAAGGATGAGCAGGTTGATTACAAGACGATGAAAGCTGCTCTGAAAGGTAATGAGTTCACTATTGAGAAAGGTGAGACGGTAAACGCCATTATGGAAACCTCTTTTGCTGCTGAGGTAAAGATACCAGAGCGAAAACTCTTCCTTCTCATCTTAAATATGTGTTCTTAGATGATTCTGAGCAACATCCTGTTATTGTTAATGCTAAACTTGATGATAACCAACTTTCTGCTTTGTTGGTCGTTCTTAAGAAAAACAGGAAGGCTCTAGGATACAGTTTAGATGACCTTAAGGGCATCAGTCCTGACATTTGTATGCACAAAATTGAGCTAGAGGAAGGACATAAACCTTGCCAGCAGGGGCAGCGAAAGTTGAATCCGAAGATGCAGGATGTGGTTATGGCAGAGTTGATAAAACTACTTGATGCAGGAATTATTTACACCGTTGGCAACTCCAAGTGGATAAGTCCAGTTCAGGTAGTCCCTAAGAAAGGAGGGACTACGGTGGTGAGAAATGAGAAAAATGAATTAATACCAACTAGAGTAGTAACAGGTTGGCGGATGTGCATTGACTACAGACAATTAAATGCCGCCACTAAAAAAGATCACTTCCCTCTCCCTTTTATTGATCAGATGATAGAAAGACTAGCCTCACATAAATTTTTCTGTTATTTAGATGGATATTTAGGTTTCTCTCAGATCCCAATTCATCCTGACGATCAGGAAAAGACTACTTTTACTTGCCCACATGGTGTTTTTGCTTATCGTAGAATGCCATTTGGATTGTGTAATGGCCCAGCTACCTTTCATAGGTGTATGATGGGGATATTTTGTGAGTATATGGATTCTATTATGGAGGTATTTATGGACGATTTCAGTGTATATGGTAATGACTTTGATGATTGTTTGTCTAACCATGAGAAAGTTTTGCAACGATGTATTGAAGTTAATTTAGTGCTGAATTGGGAGAAATGCCATTTTATGGTCAATGAGGGCATCGTCCTTGGACACTTAGTGTCTGATAAGGGTATTCAGGTTGATAAAGCAAAGGTGAAAGTGATTGAGCAATGACCTCCTCCCGTGAATGTTAAGGGAGTTAGGAGTTTCCTTGGTCATGCCGGCTTTTACCGCGGTTCATTAAGGACTTTTCTAAAATTGATAAACCACTTACACAATTGCTACTTAAAGATGCTCCATTTAATTTTGCTGATGAATGTCTTTCTGCTTTTAACAGGTTAAAGCAGGCCTTCATTTCAGCACCAATCATTCAGCCTCCAGACTGGGAGCTGCCTTTTGAGATTATGTGGGATGCCAGTGACTATGCCATTGGTGCGGTGGAAATACAAAGCTTTAAGTGCTATTTACTATGCGAGCCGAACTCTGGATGAGGCTCAGGTGAAATATGCAACAACAGAAAAGAGCTGTTAGCCGTGGTATATGCGTTGGAGAAATTCAGGTCTTACTTATTAGGTTCGAAAGTTACTGTATTTTCTGACCATGCAGCGCTGAGATACCTATTTGCTAAGAAATAAGCCAAGCTAAGACTATTGCGATGGATACTCCTTCTTCAGGAGTTTGATTTGGAGATTAAAGACAAGAAAGGCGCTAAGAATGTAGTAGCTGATCATTTATCACGCCTACCATTGCAAGAAGGGGAAGATTCTTTACCTATTGATGACTCTTTTCCCGATGATATTTTATTAGCTATTTCTAATGCTGAAACTCCTTGGTATACTGATTATGCTAATTTTATTGTAGGTGATTTATTACCTCCTGATATGTGTAGATACCTCATTTCTGCACCTCCCGCCAACCACCCGGTGATGATTGGGCCGCATGTTTGGTATGCGGAACGATTTGTGGCAGTTCGTAAGTTTATCGTTAAGTGATCACTCAAACATTTATGTCTACCTCTTAATTGTCATCTACGTATCGATACGGTCGTTTTGGCAGTAATTAGAGTACATTTGGAGTCCGGGTCATAAAACCGTCTTAATTTTCTGATAACCGTTAAAATGCCGAGTAAGAATGTTCTGGAATGTTCCGGATATTTCTATTCCATATTTTAAAAATCTTTTATTCTTTGGCAAACAATTTCCCGTAATATTCACACAAAATATTAAGGAAAACTAAATTATTCCGTTATTCCATAAACTAAACACGGAAATCTTTTTTCAGCAGGGGGAAACCACTTGGGAAAGGACGCATCAAATGCTGCGCCTCTTCCAAGAGACACAGTGCCTGCTGCACCTCTTCCCAAGTCCTTTTCTACGTATTTTTCATATCTTTTCATATCTTTTCGAGATTCACTTCCAAAGTTTCTCCGAAAACCCTATTTCCTCCGTGTGATTAGTATAAATAGAGACCTTCGGTCTCACATATTTCTCACGCGAGTGTCCGCCCTTCTCTTCTCCATTTGCATTCTAGACCACGTTCTTACTTTTTGGCGTCTATGTGCTTGAACTTTCGACCATGCAAGCTCGGATCTTTCTGAGTACCAGCCTCGTTTTGGATGACCGACCAATTTGACCAACTCCACAATAATCAACTTAATCAATCTTAGTCTTTTCCTCTTACGAGGGCACTTTCGTCTACATTCGAGTCGAGCATCACTAATCGTAAACTTAGTTCATCTCGTTTCGTCAAACATGTAAGTCTGAGGGTGTAAATCCCTCTTTTATTTATTGTTCTTTATTGTTGTAATCATATTGTAAGATTTATGTCGAAAATACAATTAAAACCGATTTCTAAAACCCTTTGTTTAAACCCTTTTTACGGATTAACAGGAGACAGACGTCGAGAAGGGACGCAAAGAATCGCTGCGCCTCTTGGAAAGGATGCAGCACTTGCTGCGCCTCTTCCTGAGGTTGCCGCCGTTCTTGCTTCTCTTCTTCTTCCTTCGTCTTCTGTTGGTTTCGTCCTTTTGTTTTCTTTCGTCTTTGTTTGTTCTTATTTCATCCACATGATAATTTAACATATTGTTCGTCATCATTAACATATAATTTATCATTAAATCCCGACTCAAATCCCAAATAACCAATATTTGCTTTAAAGTCAAACCGGGTTGTAGAAATTCGATTCATTCATATTGAGTTTCTGGAATTCGACCTTTGATATATTCTTACCTGTTTATTATCATGTTCATCATACCCATCATTAGTTCGTCATTAATTAATTCGCTTAGTTCATTAATTTGTTAATTAACCCTTTTTAAATCATGTAATTAATTCGTATTAATCGGTTTCACCCATGTTTATTGCTTTCATGGCCATTAATCGCATGTAAATAATCTGATAATCACTTTCACCCGAGTCAAATAGTATAATCAAGCCTTAAAATCACCAATTAACATTAACGATTTACAATTCCCGCTTCACAGCCAGAACTGAGCCAAGGAACAGACACAACAACTGCTGCGCCCCTTCCAGAGGGCGCAGCTCTGCTGCGCCTGTTCCTGGTTGATTTCTTTCTCTGAACTTCCGTCTTGCTTTGACCTAGTTTTAGCTTACGTATTAATTAACTACTATTCATATTATCACCCTTAATTCCTGTTCGTTAATTTGTTTATTTATTTCTTTTCTCAAAATTATCCGTTTTACAAGTATTTTCGACATAAATCGTTTAATCCAATGTAATTATTGTAATTTTCTTTGTTGTATTTATTTTTCTTGTCTTGTATTGTATTGTATGTTTTCACATGTAATCGATCCTAAATCTCAAATTTGACCCAAATGCATGTTAAATTACGTGATAACCGACTTAGTATTAATTCTTCACATGTTAGGATTAAAACGTTGGATGTTGCATTGCATGCATATAATCGACAATATATCGAGTATAGATAACTTCCCTAATCATTAGTAGAGGCCGCTATCGAGGCGGGCGGGTTTCGGTGTTCGATTAAAAGAGCTTCCTAATACGTACCCTCACCCCTTACTCCAGATCTCTGTGAACATCCGTGTTCATTGGCATCCACGAGAGTTATTCTAGACATAGAATGCTAAGGGTAACGAGTTCTTGGTTTTTATGTCACTACTTTGTGTCTTGACATGACATGAAGTATTCGAATGGTTTCCAATTTTCCACAATAAATTGGTGGCGACTCCACAAATGCAAACGCTTGTTCTCCCAAGCGCCCTCGTGGGCCCGCGTCCACAGTTTGGCGACTCCGCTGGGGAATAATACACTTACGTGTAGCCAAAAGGGTGAAACTTGAACAAGGTTAGGGAATAGTTTGTACAAGACAATTGTCGGTTTTCATAACTCGTTCTTCCTAGATCGTTTATTCGGCCTTCATAGGCCCAACCCAACCCATTCAACCAATCGTCCCGTCTAAACGGTCCTAATTATTATTTGGGCCTAAGGATGGATAGAGATTGACGTCATCCATACCATGGTACTTACTCTTGTTTTTATCAAGGACTTTCACTACTTGAGGAAATGGACTAGGAAACGGCCTTACTCTTGTTTGGTACGAGCCTCTCCACAGACTTCGGGTTTGATTGTTTGGTATGGCAACCCACCCTTTAAACCAAAACCCTTCTAAATGCACTCAGCATCCCTTATAATGCTTGTATATTGCTTGTACCATATGTGATCACCATTTTTCTAAACGAAACCATGACGATTTTTGTAAAATCAAAATCCTTCTTTAAAATGCAAATTTTCGAAACTTGGGCCTAACATTAGCGCAAAATAAGCCGAAACTCTGTCCAGTTGTCAAGTCAAAATTCGGGCCTCAAAACCCATTTCAAAACCTCACTTCGAGTCCACTCCTACAACTACACTAAAGTTGACTAGGACCAACATTTTTCAAACTTTGTCATTTCCTCAAACCTCACTGACACAAGTGGCACACTCCCACTTCACAAGTCAAAACATTTCTTTTCAAGTAAGTGTGCTAGAGTGGTCGATCGTGTTTTGATTCATCGTCGATCTCTTATTCAGTTTCCAAGATGCCTGAAACATGCGACGCGAACTTCAACCAACTCCAGAATGGTAATGATCAAATCCTAGCTGCGCTAGCTTGTATCCAAGTTACTCAAGACCAAGTGTATGATCGCCTTGACACCATTGAGGGCCGAATATATGCCGTAGAAACGAGGATGCCTCCTCGAGAAAGTGAAATAGCCGATGACTTTGTGAACAACTTCGGTGACGAAAACCCTCCCATAGGTATGACTGCAGCTGAGAAACGACTCCAATACTTGGAGGAACAATTGATGTATCTCAAAGGGGATGACATTTATAGGGAGAACAATCGCAAGTATGAGGCTATGAGTTCCAAGTTGCCAACCGACTTCAACATGACGGATATCCCGAAATTCAAGGGGCACGAAAACCCTTTGACCATATCCGTGCCTTTAAGGATTACATGTCTATCAAAGGCATTAAACCTGAGATGTTCTTAAGGATCTTTCCTTCATCTCTTGACACCATCCCAAAACAATGGTTCTATTCACTAGAACACAAGAAAATCGCTACTTGGGACGATGCCGCAATCGAGTTTGCTAAACAATATGCGGATAATGCTGAAATCCAAGTCAACATGCGCACTTTAGAGGTTCTTACCCAAAATGACAAAAAAGGTTTCACCGATTTCCTAAGTCGGTGGAGGAAGACTAGTACTCAACTTGTTGAACGCCCGGATGAAGCCAACTTCGTGGAGAAATTTGTGGACAACCTAAAGCCCATCTATGCAAATCATTTGAGGTATCAAAACATCAAAACTTTCAAAGACTTGACCGTACTAGGGATAAGGATCGAAGATGACATTCGTAAAGTGCTCTTGTCCAAAACGATAGGTCGTGGATATCACGGCTCTACTAGCAAGACTGTTGAAGTTAACCTCCTCGAGCCATCTAAGAAGAGTACCCCTCCAAGGAAATTCACAAATCTAGGGGACACGTATTCCAACGCTCTGAAAAGGTTGATGAAGCTGGGCAAACTCCAACCCATAGGCCCTACACCCGAACCAGAAAAGAAATCCAAATTCTGGGATGAGAATTCGTACTGCGAATACCATAGAGGTAAGGGACATGATACAGAGAAATGCTACAAACTGAAAAATGTACTTCAAGATATGATTGAAGACGGCCGCCTACCAATACTACCTGGAGGTAAGCCTAATAACACTCAGAATCCTCTTGGAGTTCTGATGATCACAAGCAACGAATCTATCTTAGATTTCTCACATCTTATCTCCCCAAAAGAAGAGGTGATCAACGGGATATGGACGGATAACGAGGAGGATGTCTACCTCCAGGATCTTCCCTTAATCAAAAGCGCCGAAAGCATCATAGATGAGATCATTGCCACACTGGACACAGAAACCAACACCAATCAGCAAAAAGGATGGAGAAAATCGATCAAGTGGACAAACAATTAAGGAAGACTCTTCAAGCTCACTACTGGAGAAGGAGAGATATTCAAAGGAGAACCAGAAGACGATGAATTCGAATCAGAGTCAGAGTCGGAGTCAGAGTCGGAGTCTAGAGAAGTTCCTAGAGAGTTTCCTCCTGTCGTCATTCCCACTCCCCTCGTTTCTCCTAGCCTAGTGTCTAATAGCAACAGTAGTTCGGGAAATGTCCCAACCGCTGTCCCTTTACCACCACTGACCACAGATCAAATGGCTTCTTTGTTTCAACTTTTCTCAAATCTTAATATGAATAAATCAGGTTCTGCTTACTCTTCGTGTTATCTTGAATGCAATTCTGTTTACGATGATAATGAGAATGACCCAGACCCTGACTCAATCGAAATACCTCCCTATACAGCCAAAGAAATACTACAAGAGGGGGAAGGGGGACCAGTGATAGAAAATACTGAACCCATCAACGTAGGAACTGAACTAGAACCCCAAGAACTTAGGAGGGACAACCTTGAGCCCCACCGAAAAGGCCAATTTCATAGACCTCCTACACGAGTTCAAAGACGTTTTTGCTTGGTCCTACAAGGATATGCCAGGGATCGACAGCGACATTGCAGAGCATAGAATCCCAATCAAACCAGGTTTCAAACCCGTGAAACAGAAGCTTCATCGAATGAGGACAGAATGGGCTCTCAAGATCAAAGAAGAGGTTGATAAACAATTCAAAGCCGGGTTCATCAAAGTTTCCAAGTACTCAGACTGGGTAGCTAACATAGTACCCGTACCCAAAAAGGATGGGAGAATCCGTGTGTGTGTTGACTTTAGAGACTTAAACAAAGCAAGTCCTAAGGATGACGTTCCTCTACCACATATCGACATATTAGTAGACAATACGGCAGACCGCACGTTGCTATCCTTCATGGATGGATACGCGGAATATAACCAGATCAAGATGGCCTTAGAAGACATGCATGAGACCGCCTTTGTTACTCAATGGGGAACCTATTGCTACATGGTCATGTCGTTTAGGTTAATCAACGCCGAAGCTACATACCAACGCACCGCAACTACACTCTTACATGACATGATGCATAAAGAAGTTGAGGTATATGTAGACGACATGATTGTCAAGTCCAAGGAAAGAGAGGGACACATTGCGAACCTTCGCAAATTCTTCTCAAGGCTGCGAAAGTACAACATGAGGCTCAATCCTCAGAAATGCGCATTCGGAGTAACATCTGGCAAACTCCTAGGATACGTTGTTAGTCAACGAGGTATAGAAATAGACCCTTCCAAGATCAAAGCTCTAATCAAAATGCCGCAACCTCAAACGGAGAAAGAAGTTAGGGGATTCCTAGGCAAGGTACAATACATAAGTCGATTCATATCGAAACTCACCATGATCTGCGAACCCATATTCAAGAAATTAAAGAAAACAGATCACACCGTGTGGGATGATGACTGTCAGAAGGCTTTCGACCGAATCAAGGAAATACTAGCCAAACCGCCAGTGCTCATGCCACCCCAACGAGATCAACCTCTTAGTTTATATCTCACGGTAACTGAAACGGCCATGGGTGCCATGCTAGCTCAAACTGTAGGAAAAGAAGAAAGAGCCATCTACTACCTTAGTAAGAAGTTCTTGGAGTACGAGTGCAAATACACACCACTCGAGAAGACCTGCCTCGCTCTTGTGTGGGCAACGAAGAATCTACGCCATTACATGCTTAGC
The DNA here is from genome assembly GCF_048544455.1 of Silene latifolia. NCBI lineage: Eukaryota > Viridiplantae > Streptophyta > Magnoliopsida > Caryophyllales > Caryophyllaceae > Silene > Silene latifolia. The sequence continues at coordinate 206,062 of NW_027413192.1, read as the reverse complement.
TACTCCGTCAAAATATTCTCCAAAATGGATCCTGTCAAATACCTCTTCGAGAAACCCGTTCTCAATAGGCGTCTAGCGAGATGGACCTTGATGCTCTCAGAGTTCGATCTTAAGTATGTACCTTTGAAAGTCATAAAAGGGCGCGCCGTTGCCGAATTCTTCGCAGAAAATCCCATCAATGATACACAAACGATAGAGAACTGGTCGTTTCCGGATGAGGATATACTCCAAATGGATGTAGACTCCTGGGACCTCGATTTTGATGGGGCATCGAACTTAAGAGGATTTTGAATATGAGTGTTGATCATTTCTCCTGAAGGCGAGCATACACCATTCTCTGTCAAACTCGACTTTGAGGTGACAAATAACGCTGCAGAATACGAAGTCTGTCTCATTGGATTGCAAGCGGCATTAAGTTTAGGCATCAAGAATCTTCGAGTACATGGGGATTCCTCTTTGATCATCAATGAAATTACGGGATCTTGGATAATACGAAGCGAAAGCCTGGCACCTTATCAAGCCAGAATAGACCAAGTCGCCCAATTCTTCGATCAAGTAACCTACTTACATCTACCTCGAGAAGAAAATCAATTTGCGGATGCTCTTGCAAAACTTTCATCTTTGATTAATATGCTGGATAGCATGGTAAAAATGCCTTTATGCATCGAACGACGGTCAGAGCCAGCTTATGTGCACCAAATCACCGATGAAGAGGAAATTACAGAGGAGTCTTGGTTCCAAGCAATCCTAAACTTCAAACTCCATGGCACCTATCCACCAGAAATGGACAAAAGGGGACAACGTGCCATCCGTTTGCTAGCTTCCCAATACGTCCTCATGCAAGGAGAGTTATACAAAAGAACACCTCTTGGTGTAATTCTACATTGTCTTGATCATTCACAGGCACGGAAAGTGATGGAAGAAGTCCATGATGGAGAATGTGGCCCTCACATGAGTGGATCCATGATGGCAAAGAAAATCACACGTTTAGGATATTATTGGACCACGATGGAATCTGATTGCATCAAGTATGTAAGACATTGCCATAATTGTCAAATCTTCGGGAACGTGCAACATGTTCCTCCTTCATTGCTTTACATCATGACATCTCTCTGGCCATTTTCTGCTTGGGGAATTGACATCATCGGTAAAATCACTCCAGTCGGAACAGGAGGTCACTGTTTCATCCTAGTAGCAATCGATTATTTCACCAAATGGGTAGAAGCGGCTTCCTACACCAGTCTTACGGCCAAGAACGTGGCAAAGTTCATACAAACCAATATCATCTGTCGATATGGTTGCCTACCTGAGATCATTGGTGACAATGGATCACATTTCCAAGCTGAGACTGAGCAATTGCTAGTCAAGTACAAAATTAAGCATCACCACTCATCGCCATATAGACCACAAACCAATGGCGCAGTAGAGGCAGCAAACAAAAATGTTGTCACGATTCTCAAGAAAATGATTGACAACTATAGAGATTGGCCAAGCAAGATACCCTTTGCTTTATGGGGATACCGTACATCCGTTAGGACGCCCACTGGGGCTACTCCTTTCTATTTGACCTACGACATGGAAGCCGTACAACCAGTCGAGCTAGAAATACCATCCTTGCGTATTTTACTCGAAAGTTAAATCCCAGAAGCCGAGTGGAAGAGGGATAGATATGAAGAACTCATCCTCCTGGATGAACGAAGGTTATGTGCATTACATAATGTGCAAACATACCAGGCGCGTATCAAACGAGCCTTCAACAAAAGGGTTAAGCCAAGGAACATCAAGGAAGGAGACTTGGTCCTCAAATCCATTAGGGCTGTTTTACCTGTCGATCCACGAGGAAAATTCAAACCCAATTTGGCCGGACCTTTCCTAGTAAGGTCCATAATTCCAGGGGGTGCGGTTAGGATCACAGACCTAGACGGGAATGAATTTTCCAACCCAAAAAACCTTGACCAACTAAAACGTTACTACGCCTAGAATAGGAGCAAAAAACGCGCCTCGCGTGACCTCACGTGTCGCTCTTGTGGCACGAAATAAACGGCCCCTGGCCAAGCTGAATCAAGCTAATGTCATCCTGCTCTTGCACTTTGACAATTTGTCATTCTCATATCATCAAATAAACTAAATTGCATTTTAGGAGTAAGTAAAGCTCATGCTTATTTTCTAAAGTTCATTACAAGCTCTTACTTAGAACAATTATTCTTTTACATTTACTCGAACTACGCGCAAGGGTTTGATTTCATTTTTTTAAATGAATACGTAGGCAATCCTTCACGGGATACAACCCATTTCATCATTTTGAAATGTAAATAGAAGGACATTTGCGAATGCATTTGAAATTCGACAAGAATAATGAAAAGAAAATCACAATGGTTTCATAACCATGTAACCTTTTTTTATTTCATTAATAATAATAGTACGTTACATAATAAAATCATAATAAAAATAAATAGGCTAGGATTCTAAACACCCCACCTTCTTATTGCAATAATAATAATAATAATAAATAATAATAAAGACTTAGGCTACTCTTCCATTTTCCCTTTGCCTTTGTCATTTTTATCATACTTCTTGGCACGACCTCGAGCCGGACGCTCTTGCGTCACTTCAGACCTAATCACCAATGGTCTCTCTCGTGGTCTCGCTTTACCATTCTTGTCAACCACCATCTCGACGGTAGGAGAAGTCTTCGGTTTCTTCGAAGGATGAACAACTCGAAACCCGGCTTCTTCCTCTCCTTCAGTCAGATGCTTTTCCTTCTCCTTTTCCACCTCGCAAACCTTGTAGTCGACAGGTTCACGCTTCCTCAATCTCTCGCGCTCCTCCGGAGTAGCAGCTTTCCTCCACCGCAGATAGGAATCTGACACCCATAGAGCCATAATAGAAGAATTCAAGAATCAAATGTTCCTCTGAGCCCATTTGATGGCCCATTCTCTTCGACTCTCAGTAGTAAGCGCCACGGCAGTCTGCGGGACAGTGTTTAGCTTCGGAATCATCTGTTTCAATCCAACCTGCCTCACCAGCCTCTCCGAGAAAATGCATACCACAAACTCCAAGCCGGGAACGCGAACAGACCGGGTAGGATCCAGCGAACATACTCCAGTGACAGATTTAAGATGCCACCATGGTACGATCCATCTGATTAAGGGGCCATCCTCGCTCTTCAGTTTATTCTCCCAGTAATTGCAAACTCGAGTGAAGTCCACCATGTAAAGCCTGGTCCTCATTGCAATTGAGCGAGCATGATAAGAAGGAACATTAACTGGGGGCTCGATCAATCGAAGACGTTCCATAAGCCAGACCTACCAAAAGCAGGTATTACGAAAAGAAAAGAAAAAAAAAACGAAAAAAAAACGAAAGAAAAAAAAAAGAAAAAAGAAGAGAGTTCTTTTTACCTGCAAAATAATGGGACTTCCCAGATAAGGTAGGTCGCGATTAGCTTTCCTGTTATCCAAGCCCAATAGGATCTCTCCTAAAAACAGACAAGCTGGGCTCCTGCGCAGCTCCATTTGCTCAATCAAGCTCAAGAGACGAGGGTCGCCTCTCATATCCTCATCAACATGCCCTTGAAGGACATACACATGTAATAGGCAGAATCCGAATGCCCTTCGCCTCGCAACATAAGAGACAGTGGGATCAGCCCTATTGATAAAGCGATCAATGAAATCCAACATTCGCACTCCTTTAGAAGTCACAAGACGGTCAACATCAGCTCTGGCCAATCCAAGCAAGTCTCTAAACTTATTTTTATACCCTTGAGAAGTGGAGGGAATAGCAGGCAAATGTTCCGGATCCCATCCACCAATCGCAGCAATCTCCTCGGGAAATGGGCAAATGTCGCCTCCAGGATAGGCAAATACATGATAATTCGGGTCCCAATAGTCGAGACAAGCATCTAGGAACGGTTTGACTACCTTGATCAATTTCAAGCTCAAAAGTTCTCTAAAATTATAAGCACCCATGTCGTGTTTCTCCACGTTGGAGAACTTATTTGTCCATTCTTTTAGACGAATCTCAAGAGTATTCATTATGTATGCTTATTTTGGGAGATTTGTGTAATAAGACGAAGAAAGACGGAAGAAATATGTGAATAAAACCTCCCTCGACGTCTCTATTTATACTAAAAGCTGTTTCCTAAAATCCGTCAGAACGGACGCACTGGGGAACAGGCGCAGCAGGTGCTGCGCCTCTTCGAAGGGACGCAGCTCTTGCTACGCCTCTTCCTTAGCACCCTTTCTGTGATTTTCCGCGTTGGATCTTTCCTAAATTCCTCAACGAATAATTTCCTATTCATACGGGTTATTATTTTGGTAAAGGCATCAGGTTGCCATATTTCGTGTTTCTTAATTTTGCGGATGCGCATCTCGAGACGATATCGACATTTTCGTCATTTTAGCACACTTGTACATTTCTTTTAATTTTCTTTTTTTTTGGGGAATCATTTCACCAATTTAATCTAATTTCTTCTTTTTTAAAATCCATACATTTTTTGTATTTAATCCAATTATATCATTTTTCCAACTTATACATTCCTTTTTACTTTTTCTTTTTGGGGAATCATTTCACTCTCCATCTCAAATTTATATGTCTTTATATTTTTTCCTTTTTAGGGGGTAACCCTCCCTACCGTCCGGTCATTTCCGACCACACTTTTGCATTTTCATTTCTGGTCATTTTTTTGCTTTTTTAAGTCATTGTTTGGCGCTAATTTAGGCCATATGTACAAATATATGTTCTATGTGATTTCTGTGTAAATTTCGGCAGCATGACGGCGTAAACCGTCATCTACCAAACTCGTCCAAAGCTAACCTGCAGGTACAAACAAAGCAACCCAGCAGCAAAGGCACTTAGGCCATAATATATACGATCAAAAAGGAATATGTACACCAAACTGGGGGCTCGAGCCCCAAAACAAGATCCAAATGTCCAAAAGTAGGTCCTAAAATGTATAAATGTACAGAAATACAACCAAAAAAACAAGAAGCAACACGGAAGCTACTGCTGGTCGCCGTCTAGCTCAGCGACTCTCGCCTCGAGAGCAGCAACCTCGGCGTCACGGACCTCGAGCTCCCTCAGCAGGCGAGCCGTCTCTTCCCGGGACTGGGCAAGCTCTCGCTCCAGCTCATGCTCCCTCTGCAAACAACAAAACTGGCTCATGTCAATCACTCCAAACATAAAGGAAGATTAGAAAATTCAAAAATGAATTAAACAGAAGGTTCATACCTGACGTCCTCGGCCACCAGCAAGTGCCTCGATGGCAGTAGCCCGTAGCCGGTTGGCTACCCTCCACAAAGCCACAAACCGGGATGGCGCAACCTACATTTCAAAAGAAAGATTCTTAGCGATTGGACAAATTTGAGCAAATGCGTTCTTACGCAAAACTACACGAGTTAGAAGACTCACCCTCCGAATAAGATGCTGCCACTCGTCCAGGCCAGAATCTCTCACCGCCACGTCAAAGTCACGCAGCTCGGAGATCGTCGTCATCCCCGTCGTGTCGGTGTACTCAAGGGTCTCGGGGTACTCTGAGGGCTCGATGCCCGCCGCCTCGACCTCCTGCAAGGTCAAATGACTTCTGTTAACCGATGATCTTTCATCACATGCTCAAACAATCAAAAAATGAAAGAGGATAAGGCACTTACCATAACCGGCCAGTACGCCAACCTCCCGTAGAGGAACGCCGAGTAGTCCTCACCAGGAAGAAGGAGGGCGTTGCCACCGACGCCAGCCAGTTCAGCCTCCCTCTCAGCCTCAGAAGGCTCCCTAAACATCGTCCGAGGAGGATCGATGGGAACCGTCAAGACGTCCCGAGAGCACTGATGAGCCAAGCGCTCACCGAAGTACCACACAGGACCCATCGACGTCCTCAGCAGCAGCCGGCTCGAGCTCCTAGGTCGAAGGACCTGAGCCACGAAAGGAGGAGCGCCAGCGTACTCCTCCCCAGGCCTGGGCACCCACTAGAAGAAGCAAACGAAGGGTCATTCTTATGATCAGTTCTAAAAGTAAAGGAAGGGAAACAGACGAATGTAAGGTGAAATACTCACGCTGTCCAGCTGAAGAGCGTTCACCTCCCGCCGACAGACATCGTGGAAGGAACGCCGACTCCTCATGCGGCACATCACCCAATCCCTCACAACGGAATAAGCCTTCTCCACCGGCTCCGTCCTCTTGGGCGTGAGGCCCGGAAAGTAGGAGTACACCCACGCCTGTAAAACAAGATAATCAATAACGATCTTTCGTGATTCGACAAGAAAAGGAAATGATCTCTCATGAGAAGAAGTGAAGTTTCATACCTCCAACAACAGTCGAGGGCCGACAGCAGCAGGAGAAGTCCCTTTCTCCATCAACTCCGGACGAACCATGGCCCTCATGAAACGGATGAGGACCGTAAAACCAGCAGTGACCCAGTCCCAACGGCCTAGGTCGCTCAGGTCAGAAAGAAAGGGAAGAAGCTTCGTTGAAAGCCTCTTCCCCTTGTCTCCGAGGTAAATCGAAGACAAGAACCACCAGAGCCACAAGCGGACTCTCTCCCGCGAAGGGGAGGAGGAGCCGTCTCCCACCCCTCGATCACCACCGACGTCGGGGTCTTCCTCGAAGGGAGAAGGACCAAGCCGTCTCCTCCCTCCCCCGGCCGATCACCATCCTCCGAGTCAACTCTCATGTCCGGGGCCACTTCACCACCTCGTAATCCATGTTGTAATCCTCCAACGTGAACCCACCTCACCAAAAGGCACGTGAAACGTGGAGGTCGTGTCCCAAAATCGGTCCAAGAAAGCTCGGACGAGACTGAGGTTAGCCCGACAAGAACCACCAGAGCCACAAGCGGACTCTCTGCTCCGCAGTGAAGGGAGGAGGAGCCGTCTCCCTCCCCTCGATCACCACCGACGTCGGGGTCTTCCTCGCGAAGTAATCCCGCACGTAAGAACTCACTCCGCCAAGTTCCAGCCGATCAGCCTCCTATCCTCCGCCGAGTCAACTCTCATGGCTGTCTCCGGCCACTCCACCACCTCAGTCCCACACAGAAGACCAGAAATCATGCTGTAATCCTCCAACGTGAACCCACCTCACCAAAAGGCATGTGAAACGTGGAGGTCGTGTCCCAAAATCGGTCCAAGAAAGCTCGGACGAGACTGAGGTTAGCCCGAAGCTTCCTCCTCGCGATATCCCTCCAAGCCTACACCAGGGCGCCGAACGCTCCCCGATCGATCATGGCTCGCTCCTCAGCCGACAGCCGCTCGTAGCACCCCATCGCCGTCGTGTAGCACGAGAATGACCTGATGTTCCCGGCCTCCTATGATAATTTGAAACAAAAGCTATCTTTAGCTCAAATTAAGAAGAAAAGGAATGACAAACAGAAATGAAAGAAGATGAATGAAGAGTTATGAATCCTGTTTACCAAGCTCTTCACCGTCCTGTAGGACAGGTGACCCTCCGCAGCCCAAAGCAGGTGCCTACTGTCCCAGGTCTCAGCCCACGCAGGTGCTCCCCTCAGATGGCAACCACCCCGTCCAACGTTGGCACGTCTCGGGACCTCCTCCTCCTCAACAACCTCCTCCTCTCGGACCTCGTCCTCAGAAGCCATCACCGCAGCGGTGAAAGCCTCCAACGCCTCCTCAAGCACCTGAGATGGGTCGACAGCAGTGTCCACATCCATGGGAGCTCTCCCAGATGTAGAAGCCTCATCACCTGCAAAATTAAAGTAAATTTAGGCCCATCAAGTGACGACAAGCCTTGATTAGGGGATTTTCGAGTTTTCGGAGCTCTGAAATCGCTCTTTTCTCGCCATCTTTGGCAATTTTTCCACAAACCCGTCCGTTCCTGTGGTAATTTGGGTCAAGTCAAGCCTAAGTTGAAGCCTAGTCATGGGTTCGAGTCGGAATCTCGATAGCATTTCGTTATAACGGCGATTATGCCCTAGAAAGTGTCCTGAAAAATCCATCACAAACCAAAATTCCAAGATGGTAGGAAGTTTACCCATCAGACAAGGATTCTAAATATCAAGTTTCGTCGCAAATGGGCAATCCTAAGGCTATTTTCGAAGCAATTTACGGTTTAGCTGTGAAACCGTCTCAATTTCACTCAAATGCTCAAAACTTAACGAAAATTCGAAACAAATACATGGTTACGATCCTTATACTACCAATGGGCCATTTACAAAGTCAATTTCGTAAGGCAAAGTCGTTTGGGGGAAAAGCCCCAAATTTTCGACTAATTAGGGTCGAAAACCCTAAATTTGTCGATCTCATTTGATCAAATACGGAAGATAAATGCAAGATTGATACACATACCTCGATTAGTCATGGCAAATGCAAGCTTTTGGATCAAATTTCGACGGAAATGGTTGGAATTTGAGAGAGAAATTGAGGAATTATGTTTCGAGCAAATGAAATGAACCCTCTGTTTCATTGGGGTTTTACGCAGAATTGCCACATCCAGGTTTAGACGCAGCAGGTGCTGCTCCTCTTCCAGGGGACGCAGCTCTTGCCGCGCCTCTTCCTCAGTTTCCCTTCATACGAATTTTCAAAAATTCGTTATGAGTTCGTTATTTTGTGGGCCCATCTTTGGTGCGCCTTTTCCTTGATGCTACATCGCATATTCGGTCCGTTTGACGTACATTCTTCGCCCGGATCCACATCTTCCAAGCTAACAGCAAACTATCGCCTTATTTTTATCCAAGACCTAGCTTGTCACAACGAGCATTCCTTCTTTGACAGGTGTTTCGACACGCCTTTATTCTGTTCCCCCAGCGAGAGTACACGGATAGACATTCCCTCTCGAGACATGGAGATCAGTTCCCGATTATGTTCCCCCAGCGAGAGTACACGGATAGACATTCCCTCTCGAGACATGGAGATCAGTTCCCGATTATGTTCCCCCAGCGAGAGTACACGGATAGACATCCCCTCTCGAGACATGGAGATCAGTTCCCGATTATGTTCCCCCAGCGAGAGTTCACGACCGACAATCATTCCCTCTCGAGACATGGAGATCAACATCGATCCCAAATCCTTCCAAAGTTTATTTGAAGCTGAACACAAGCAGATTTCTCCCAGCAGTTCCAGACTGTGTCCTGCTGTCTTCTCACAATATCGCGTTTTGTTTTCCTCTGGAGTTTCAAGGAATTTCAGGTATGGTCTCTTCTTATGGCTGGCGAGCCTCCTCACGTAGTCTAATAGACTTTAAACGACCCTCCCCGATAGTCAACAGACTCTAAAATGTTCCCAACGTCAGGTCCTTGGCTCAGACCCCTTGAGCTACCTCGCGTCGCCATAGTCGTCAGGTTGTAATCTTCAATTGACCTGATGGCTATACTTTGACTTTCGCCTTGTCCAAACCTCAGTCAAAGTGGGGGCTCTGTAGATACCTCATTTCTGCACCTCCCGCCAACCACCCGGTGATGATTGGGCCGCATGTTTGGTACGCAAAACGATTTGTGACAGTTTGTAAGTTTATCGTCAAGTGATCGCTCAAACATTTATGTCTACCTCTTAATTGTCATCTACGTGCCGATACAGTCGTTTTGGCAGTAATTAGAGTACATTTGGAGTCCGGGTCATAAAACCGTCTTCATTTTCTGATAACCGTTAAAATGCCGAGTCAGAATATTCTGGAATGTTCCGGATATTTATATTCCATATTTTATAAATCTTTTAATCTTTGGCAAACAATTTTCCGTAATATTCACACAAAATATTAAGGAAAACCAAATTATTCCGTTTTTCCATAAACTAAACACGGAAATCTTTCTTTCGCAGGGGGAAACCACTTGGGAAAGGACGCAGCAAGTGCTGCGCCTCTTCAAAGAGACACAATGCCTGCTGCGCCTCTTCCCAAGTCCTTTTCTGCGTATTTTTCGTATCTTTTCGAGATTCACTTCCAAAGTTTCTCCGAAAACCCTATTTCCTCCGTGTGATTAGTATAAATAGAGACCTTAGGTCTCAGATATTTCCCACGCGAGTGTCCGCCCTTCTCTTCTCCCTTTGCATTCTAGACCACGTTCTTACTTTTTGGCGTCTACGTGCTTGAACTTTTGACCACGTAAGCTCGGATCTTTCTGAGTACCAGCCTCGTTTTGCATGACCGACCAATTTGACCAACTCCACAATAATCAACTTAATCAATCTTAGTCTTTTTCTCTTACGAGGGCACTTTCGTCTACATTCGAGTCGAGCATGACTAAACGTAAACTTAGTTCATCTCGTTTTGTCAAACATGTAAGTCTGAGGGTGTAAATCTCTATTTTATTTATTATTCTTTATTGTTGTAATCATATTGTAAGATTTATGTCAAAAATACAATTAAAACCGATTTTCTAAAACCCTTTGTTTAAACCCTTTTTACGGATTAACAGGAGACATACGTCGAGAAGGGACGCAGCAACTGCTGCGGCCTCTTGGAAAGGACGCAGCACTTGCTGCGCCTCTTCCTGAGGTTGCCGCCGTTCTTGCTTCTGTTCTTCTTCCTTCGTCTTCTGTTGGCTTCGTCCTTTTGTTTTCTTTCGTCTTTGTTTGTTTTTATTTCATCCACATGATAATTTAACATATTGTTCGTCATCATTAACATATAATTTATCATTAAATCCCGACTCAAATCCCAAATAACCAATATTTGCATTAAAGTCAAACCGGGTTGTAGAAATTCGATTCATTCATATTGAGTTTCTGGAATTCGACCTTTGATATATTCTTAACTGTTTATTATCATGTTCATCGTACCCATCATTAGTTCATCATTAATTAATTCTCTTAGTTCATTAATTTGTTAATTAACCCTTTTAAAATCATGTAATTAATTCGTATTAATCGGTTTCACCCATGTTTATTGCTTTCATGACCATTAATCGCATGTAAATAATCTGCTAATCACTTTCACCCGAGTCAAATAGTATAATCAAGCCTTAAAATCACCAATTAACATTAACGATTTACAATTCCCGCTTCACAGCCAGAACTGAGCTAAGGAACAGACGCAAAGAACTCATGCGTCTCTTCCGAAGAAGCGCACTCTGCTGCTGTTCTGGTTGATTTCTGTCTCTGAACTCCCGTCTTGCTTTGACCTAGTTTTAGATTACGTATTAATTAACTACTATTCATATTATCACCCTTAATTCCTGTTCGTTAATTTGTTTATTTATTTCTTTTCTCAAAATTATCCGTTTTAGAAGTATTTTCGACATAAATCGTTTAATCCAATGTAATTATTGTAATTTTCTTTGTTGTATTTATTTTTCTTGTCTTGTATTGTATTTCATGTTTTCACATGTAATCGATCTTAAATCTCAACTTTGACCCAAATGCATGTTAAATTACGTGATAACCGACTTACTATTAATTCTTCACATGTTAGGATTAAAACGTTGGATGTTGCATTGCATGCATATAATCGACAATATATCGAGTATAGATAACTTCTCTAATCATTAGTAGAGGCCGCTATCGAGGCGGGCGGGATTAGGTGTTCGATCAAAAGAGCTTCCTAATACGTACCCTCACCCCTTACTCCAGATCTCTGTGAACATCCCTTTTCATTGGCATCCACGAGAGTCGTTCTAGACAAAGAATGCTAAAGGTAACGAGTTCTTGGTGTTCATGTCACTACTTTGAGTCTTGACATGACATGAAGTATTCGAACGGTTTCCAATTTTCCACAATAAATTGGTGGCGACTCCACAAATGCAAACGCTTGTTTTCCCAAGCGCCCCCGTGGGCCCGCGTCCACAATATGTCATATCAGTAGGGGAAGCGGTTCCTTCACGACGTGAAGCAATACTTCTAGGATGATCCTTATCTGTTTAAGGAATGTGTTGATGGTCTTTACAGACGGTGTATACTGCAGTGGGAGACTAAAGATATCCTAGAAGCGTGCCATTCTTCCTCTTATGGTGGTCACCACAGTCCCTCTAGGACCGTGGCTAAGGTACTTCAGTCTGGTTTTTATTGGCCATCCATGTTTAAAGATGCTAAAGATTTTGTTGTAGCTTGTGATGAGTGTCAGCGGACGGGAAATATTTCAAGGAGACATGAGATGCATGAGGTTGGCATTTTAGAGGTTGGAGTATTTGATGTCTGGGGCATCGACTACCAAGAACCATTCCCGTCTAGCAAAGGTAATAGGTATATTCTGGTAGCTATTGACTACGTGTCCAAATGGGTAGAGGTCGTTGCTTCGGTCCACTGTGATGCAAAGACTGTTATCCAGCTTTTCAAAAAGGTAATCTTCCCTCGAGTTGTCATCAGCGATAGAGGTATGCATTTTAAAGAAAATTAACTTACTACTCTTCTGTCCAAATATGGTGTGGAACACCGTAGGGGTTTTGGGTACCACCCTCAAACTAGTAGTCAGGTAGAAGTTTCCAATCGGGAACTTAAAGAAATCTTAGGTAAAGTTGTTTCAAAATCATGAAAAGACTGGAGTATGAAATTAGATGATACCTTATGGGCGTATAGAACTGCATTTAAGACACCAATTGGTGCATCGCCGTATCATTTAGTTTATGGTAAGTCTTGTCATTTGCTTGTGGAGCTAGAACATAAGGCATGGTGGGCAATTTGTGAGCTCAATTTTGATTCTAAACTGTGTGGTGAGAAACGTTTATTGCAGTTAGATGAACTGGAGGAATTTAGGCTGAATGCATATGAAAGTGCCCGCATCTATAAGGAGAAGAAGACTAAGAGATAGCATGACAAAAGGATCATACCACACGAGTTCCAAGTTGGGGAGAAGGTGCTACTGTTCAATGCCCGTCTCCGTCTATTTCTTGGTAAGCTGAAGTCCAGGTGGACTGGCCCTTATACGGTAACAAATGTTTCCAAATTCGGGCCAGTTAAGCTAGAGAACTCAGCGGAAGAGAAATTTAAGGTGAATGGTCACCAAGTGAAGCATTATTACGGTGCTAACGACTTTGTTGGAGTGGCCGAATTGCTGTATTTCGACCTAATTTTTGAACCTGAAGACTAAGGTAACAAAGGTTAAGCGGGACCTTAAAAACCAGCGCTGACCAGGAGGCAACCCGGATTGTATACATTCTTGTAATTTTGTTTTGAACTCTTTAATTTTCGTGTGTGTGTTTTATTTATTTATTTCGCGTTCTGTCACCAGGTGCTCTTGCGGTCTGTGCGTGTGTCTTCTGCCTATAGTGGACGGTCAAAAAGGAGAAAAACACGCTGCTGTTCAGGTAAGAAAAAAACTCGATCGACTGAGAGGAATAGTCGATCGACCAAAATGGGAAGCAGAATCAGCGAAAAAGTCAATCGACTGAGAGGAATAGTCGATCGACTACTTTTTCAAATGCCCAAACTCAAAAAAGTCGATCAATGGAGCCATGTTGTCGATCGACTACTTGTACCATTGCCAGCGTGTTGCAATTTTAAATAGGAGGGAGTTTAATACTCCTTATCTCATTCATTCTAAACATAAAAGCAAAAGAAAAAAAGGGAAGGAAACGTGAGACAGCAGCAGCAACAACGCAGCCATCATCTTCATCTCCTTCTCTATTTTTCGACTTCATTGCTTGCTTTTAGTGTTAAATCCTTCTATTTTCCATCTATTCCTCGCACAAGTAAGTTCCCCATTCATGTATGTTTCATTTACCCTAGTTTTTCGCTGTTTTATACCAAATTTCGAATGGACTAAATCAAAAGTAGGGTTCTATAATTTGGGGTTTTTTGATTCTATTGATTAATTCATGTGCTTCTTGCTTAATAACCCTATTAGCCATTGTTAATTTTCAAAATTAGGGTTTATAATTTGATTTTTTTTTTCTGATTTTTGTGTTCCAACCTTGTCTAATATGGTTAATATACCCTTTTGCATTATTTCAATTCGAAAAAAAATAAAACGGTAAGGGGTGGTTTTGGAACGATTTCAGGAACGATCTATCTTGCGCGAATCTGGTCGCGGTCTGTCCGTGTATATGGTCACGTTTTGCGCAGCTTTAGACGGGTTTTGTGTGACTTTATGACAATTTATATGATTAAATGGTTACTACAATTGCTAATTTGTGGTGTACTTGTGTGATAGATAGATAATGGAAGGCAAAAGAAGACGGACTGCAGGACAGTCATCGCAACGTGAGCCGATTCCATAGGTTTCCAGCAGTCACGGCAGTCACATACGGTCACAAATGGGTATCACACTCATTCCTTGTACTCCTATTCCTTCTGTTGAAGGTTTGCCCGATTACCCCGAGGTAATCTTTTCTTGTTTTGAGCAAAAGAATCGCTTTAGTGCTTTGTTAGAATACCCCATTGTTCCAACCCGTTTTCTAGACCGTGACAGTCTAGTGACATTGGAGATTTACGAACCAGTTGTGGAAATTTTTAATGGAACCGGTATTTCAAGCTTGGTGCCTGATTACCCCTTGAATTCTTTAGTAGTTTCAAAATTAATGCAAGGGACTATGAAGATGACGCGAACTCTAATTGCGTCCGTTTCCGTCTGTTCAACTGTGATTTTCACATGACCTTAGCTGAGTTTGGAGGTCTTTTAGGCTTACATAGATGAGGGCGACTACCTGCCCCTCGGAAGTTAGTTGAACCCATGTGGGGTGCCATCGCTGATCATTTTGAGGGCAGGAAGAGGGGGAAATTTGTTCATCACCTGCCCATCTGTGTTTGGCTCCGCCTTATAGGCGGTACTATTTTTTGCTAGGTAAGAGTCTAACAACGTGAATTCTGAAGAGTTGTCTATTTTGGCTGGCTATCTAAACATTGATAGCGACAGTCATTTTGTTCTTAACATCGCTTATCTTGTTGCTCAGTGATTTACTAATGTCGCAATAGGAGCCTTGGCCTCTATTCACTGCGGGGGGTTGGTCACACATTCGCCGGCCACCTCTTTTTGTTGACTTTCCGCGGGGCATGATGCCCATTGGACATGAGGACCCAGACCTTGATGAGTCGTGTGTTTTTACTGTGTCATACATGAAACAATTACAGTGGATGACCGATGACAACACGTGGAAGATCTCTACTTTTTTGTCAGTCCCACTACCTTGTGACACTCTCCCGCCTCTTATTCCTATGGCCCATGTTAAAAACAAAGCAGCTAGACCTTCTTATCCTGTCTACTAGCTTCCTTACTCATTGCCTGAGAAGACAACTGGCCGCTCTAGGTAGTCTTCTCGGCCCATTAGGGAGATGGGCCAGTCTTCTAGGGCCCCACGTGACTCACCTCATGCATCTCCATGCACTACACCCTCCACCACTGAGGCTCAGCCTGGACCACAGCCGGTCTACCCGACCCACTTTATTTGTCCTCCTTCTTTTACCGCCCCATCGGTCATGGATCAGGCGGGGCGGGATCACCTTCTACTTGACATGTGCAGATGTACAACTAGGATGGAGCTGAACCAGGCCTTACCCGACTTTCCTGGCTACGACCGCTACGCTCGTGCCGGATGGTTGCCACCAGCTAGGTGGCCATATCCGTCCTACTACCGCTACCCTGCTGACAGTTACCCTCGCCCTACTACTACGAAGGACACAACTGAGGTGGAGGAGACGTACTGGGCCGAGCTCTCTTCACGCTCCCGAGCGAGGGAGGAGGAGGACGCCGACTACGAGGCGGGCGATGACTATTAGCAGCTGGCTACGACCTCCCCTTGTTGTGGGCTGGTTTGGGGAAGTCTTTTACGTGCCCTATCTTGTGAGTCCTTTTCCTTCTTTGCTTTATTTGTATTTCATCTCATTTTGCGTACCTCCCTCTCCCATATATTTTGATGCTGCCGGCGTTTGCTGATCACAATGAGGGCATTATGTGATTTGGTTTGGGGAGGGTATGCATCTGTCTGTTTGCATTCATCTGCATTTTTGTTGCATTTTTGTTTACATGTTTATTGCATTTACGTTTGCATTGTTTTTCCTTTTCCATAAAAAAAAAATCAAAAAAAATTGAAAAATTTGAAAAAATACAAAAATAGGTTTTTCTTTTGCGTATTAGGTCGAGTCAGAATGGTAGTATTTCAATGCTGATATTGCACTACATTTTGTTTTGCCTAAGCCATGGATAATTGACATGTTGTTAGCAGAGTCTTATATGCATAGTCCACGAGTTTTTGTTAAATTTCTTGCTGAACATTAGACTTGACTTTGAATTTTGGCAAGCTACCTATAATTTCTAAGGTTTAGAGCTTAAAAACTGGTGACATTCATGACCAGTTCATGTAGGAATGTGAGTAGTTACTTCTTATAAGGCATGTTATATCGCATGAATTCAGTCTACTTAGATCCCGTTCTTTCTGGCTTATTTTCAGCTCATTTCGATTCAAATCACTCTATTCGATTCGATTCACTCGATTCGATTCACTCGGCTCTATTATTCATCTCGGCTCGATTCGATTCAACTCTATTCAGATTCATCCAACTTAGCTTAGCTCCATTCGATTCCATTCGATTCGATTTTCGATTCACTCGAATTCAATTCAGCTCCACTAAATTCAACCATTTCAATTTTGTACATCTTAAACTTAATAGTTTTTATTAATATTTTTAATATTATTTATTTATTTATTTATTTATTTTGTTGTTGTTGTTGTTGTTGTTGTTGTTGTTGTTGTTGTTGTTGTTGTTGTTGTTGTTGTTGTTGTTGTTGTTGTTGTTGTTGTTGTTGTTGTTGTTGTTGTTGTTGTTGTTGTTGTTGTTGTTGTTGTTGTTGTTGTTGTTGTTGTTGTTGTTGTTGTTGTTGTTGTTGTTGTTGTTGTTGTTGTTGTTGTTGTTGTTGTTGTTGTTGTTGTTGTTGTTGTTGTTGTTGTTGTTGTTGTTGTTGTTGTTGTTGTTGTTGTTGTTGTTGTTGTTGTTGTTGTTGTTGTTGTTGTTGTTGTTGTTGTTGTTGTTGTTGTTGTTGTTGTTGTTGTTGTTGTTGTTGTTGTTGTTGTTGTTGTTGTTGTTGTTGTTGTTGTTGTTGTTGTTGTTGTTGTTGTTAATTTATTATTAATTAGTCATCCTCATTATTGTTATCATTTTGAATATTATAGTTATTAAAATCAATAATAATCATATTAATAAAATTAATACTATTACTAATATTATTATTAATATGAATATGAATATTAACTATTAATAATATTATTAATAACATTGTTAATTTTAATATTACTATTATTAATACCTAATTGTTTTTTCATATACGAACTTTACTCTTTCACATACACTTTTTCATCAAACGTTCTATTTTGTACCCTTTTCACCTAAAACTGAACCAAATGGACTCTTGAATCAATATTTTTCCCTAAAACTTAATTTAATTGCTCAAATGACTTAAAACTTACAAGATGGATACTAATTTATCAAATAATAAATTAATTTACTTGTTTATCAATTATTAACATTATTTGTTGAGTTCTAATTAATCAATCAAATTTATTTGTTTGTTAAAGATGAAATTAGGGTATGTCGCTTTTTATTTATCTAATTAATTAAATTAGGATTGTTGTTGCTTCGTGGTGGCTACCTAACCACTCAAATTAGGATGATACATAGCTAGACTTTGAACAACAATCTAGCAAATCGGTGCTCCATTATTTCACCTAATAAAATTGATAGTGTATTGTGGTTCATGGTGGCTACCTAGTTAATCACTCAAATTAGTATAATTACTAGTATTAATATTATTATTAGTAATGTTCTTCTTCTTGTAGTAGTAGTAGTAGTAGTAGTAGTAGTAGTAGTAGTAGTAGTAGTAGTAGTAGTAGTAGTAGTAGTAGTAGTAGTAGTAATAATAATAATAATAATAATAATAATAATAATAATAATAATAATAATAATAATAAAAAGTTTGCGTTTTTATAAAAATAAAAATAATAATAATAATAATAATAATAATAATTATAAATATAATTATATTATATTATATTTAGTATTAATAATAATAATAATATTAATATTATTTCAGTTCAATTCAGCTCCAATCAGCTTAGTTCAGTTCAACTTTATTCGATTCGATTCGATTCGACTCAAATCTATTCGATTCGATTCAGATCACTCGCTCTATTCATTCGATTCAGCTCGATTCCATTCATTCGATTCACTCAGCTCGATTCATTCAATTCAGCTTCGATTCGATTCATTCTAAAAAGCCAGAAAGAACAGGGCCTTAGTACCTGTATGCATTCGATCTGTGGTTGGTGATACATGTTAGGAGAGGCAATCCCCTTTATTTCATTTTACCCGTGAGCTCCACATAGCCAAACTGCCTGTTTTGTCCCATATAGCTACAATCTATAATTCTGCCTACCCTAGCCGAGCTAGTAATGGTAGCCTGTTGGGAATGTTTCATTGCAATGTGGTTATATCTGGTTTGAGAAGTTGGTGGAAATGTTCAAGGGAATGAAAAAAATTGAAAAAAAAAGAGGTTGAAAATTGAAAAAAAAAGACAGAAAGTTAAAAAATCATATGCGGAAAAATGGAAGATATTGTGTTGATGATTTATACTCCTACGTTTTATCTATATGTTATGGGGATTTAACAATTTTATGGTGGATTGTGAGCTGTGTGCATCTAATTTGCACTGTTTTGTATTGTTAAATTGAGTATGAAGTTGGAATGTTGTTAAATTTGGTATTCAGTTGTTACTAGCTTGGCTTTTAAACTCCATTTTCCCAAATTCATTTTAGCCCCTTCTTACCCATTACCTCACCTACCCCAAATGTAAGTCCTCGACATGTGTCTTGGTCATTTGAATGGTTGGAATGCATATGTACAGTTGTAGGGATTTTATTCATGTTAGACTGCATGCATGTTCTTATAGGCCGCAGTTAGGTGAGTGTTCTTTATTCTTTCTATCCTACATTATATCTTACCACGTGTTTAAATGTGTGATTCAGCGACCCGTGAGAGTCCATTATGATAAGTCTTGCAAGGTCGACGGTTCAACAGTTTTTAACATCTTCATAATTCGTTTGCATGACTCATCCTGCTAACTGATTGTTGGTTGTTGCATTAAATTGGTTTGGGCTTTTCACTTTGTAGTTAGCTCTGAGATTGAACCTGTTCCATTAGTTAGTTAGTTTAGGTAGAGTCTAGAGCTTGCTTGGGGACAAACAAGAGTTTGATTTGGGGAGGTTTGATGCGTGCTTCATTTACATATTTTATCTTGTCATTTTGCACACTATTTTATGTCATTTTGAGTAGCGTAAGCTACTATTCTCCTTTGTTTCGGTTACTTTGGGTCGTGTTATATTTCATGTAGGTTTTTTACCCAAGTGGTGAAGAATGAGCCAAAACCCGTCCCCGGAGTTGCATTTTGGATATTAGTGAAGTTAATGCTCGGAAACGGTCGTCTTGGAATGCGTGTTGGCTGCATGGAAGTGCATGAGGAAGAGGCTACACGCTGCTGTTTGCTGAAAAAGTCGATCGACTGCCTCATATGGTCGATCGACTGGTTTTGTCCATTGAAGTGGTCGATTGACTGCTTCTAGTGGTCGATCGACTGCCTCATATGGTCGTATGCTTGATTATTATTCTCGTACTTTCATCATGTTCAATTTAGTTATCATTAGTATCGTTGATTTCATTTATTCGATCATGAGTAGCTAATGTCTTCGTGCTGGGATTTAGGGGATCCATAGTTGCATGACGGTATTTAATTAGGTTTTAGATCTGGAATAATTATTTGCCTGAATTGTTAATCGTAGCAATTAATTCCTATTTAATTAGTTGAATGCATGCGACTAGTTATTTTAATCTGGTAAACTCCGACCTAGATCGAGAGATAGGAAAGAGTGAGATCTGCTATGAACAATAAAATATTTTAAATAGAGCAAGAGCATATTAGAAATTTTCTAGAGCAATTAGTGGACCGAGAGGACCTCATCACTGCCCTTTAGACCGTAATTCGACTAAGTCTTTGACCCTACCTTTAACCGTTATTAGACCATGGTGAACCGACAATCCTAGCTATCTCCCATTATATTTTTTAGACTCGATTTCTACGCTTTATTTCTTTTACCGTTCGCTTCTTTAGTTTAGTTATCAAACAAATCAAACCCCCATACCTGTTACTTAGACAGATTAGATTTAACAAATAGAATAAATTGTCTCCCTGTGGATACGATCCCGACTTCCTCTACTGCATTAGTTTAGGCCAGTTGGTTATTTTTGATAAGGTGTGTGTGGACACGGGGGGCCCACGGGGGCGCTTGGGAACAAGCGTTTGCATTTGTGGAGTCGCCACCAATTTTATGGGAAATTGGAACCGTTCGAATACCTCGTGCCATGTCAAGACACAAAGTAGTGACATGAACACTAAGAACTCGTTACCCTTAGCATTCTATGTCTAGAATGACTCTCGTGGATGCCAATGAACACGGATGTTCACAGATATCTGGAGTAAGGGGTGAGGGTACGTATTAGGAAGTCCTTTTATTGAACACCTAATCCCGCCCGCCTCGATAGTGGCCTCTACTAATGATTAGGGAAATTATTCATATTTGATATGTCGTCGATTATATGCATGCAATGCAACATCCATCGTTTTGATCCTAGCATGTGAATTAACTATGTCGGTGAACATGTAATTTAGCATACAATTAGGTCAGAGTTTATGTTAGATTAATTACATGTGAAGAACAAGCAAATAAATCATCCAAAAAATAAAAAATAAATAACGATAAAAAATTACAATAAATTACAATGATATAAGTGATTTACGTCAAAAATATACTTAAGACAGACGATTTGAGAAAAATAAAGGAAAATAAATAAGGTTAGAAAATATGGACAGATTAGGAGTGATATTATGACTAATAGTCGAATAATACGTAACCAAAGAATTAAATCAAAGCAAGAACGGAAGTTCAGAGATAGAACTCATCCCGGAACATGTGCAACGTTGCTGTGTCCCTTGGATGAGGCGCAGCTTTCACTGCGTCTGTTCCTGAGGTGAGTTCTGACTGTGAAGTCAGAACTGCAGGTAGTTAGTGTTCGTTGGTGTATTTAACGATTGATTATTGATATTCGACTCGAGTGAAAGTGATTTAGCATGTTAATTATATACAAGACTGTCATAAAAGCGATAAACACGAATTAGAACGGATTAAGACTAATTAAAACGAGTTATGAACGAGATAGAACTAATTAGGATTAATTATGGAGACGGAAACGATTTGAAAGAATGTAATAAACTGAAATAAACGACAGAAACATGTACAAGGACGAATTCCAGAGACTTGATATGAATGAATCGAATCTCCAAAATTCGGGTTTGATTTAATAATGAAAACCCGCAAATATCGATTATTAGGGATTTAAGCCGCAAAATAAAACACGATAAATATTAAGAATGTATCAAAATTTATTATGTGTATGACTGAATGAAAGAAAATAAGAAATTAAAACGAAAAGGAACGAATCAACAGAGAACCGAGGAAGAAGAAGAAGAGCAGGAACCGCGGTAGCCTCTGGTAGAGGCGCAGCAGGTGCTGCGACTCTTCGAAGAGGCGCAGTAGTTGCTGCATTTCTTCTCGACGTCTGGTTACTGCTGATCCGTAAAAGCAGTTTAATAAAAGGGTTTTATAAGTCGGTTTTAAACATACTTTTGACGTAAATCTTACAATAACTGGTACAAAAAATAAAATACAATAAAAAGATGGGATTTACACCCTCAGACTTACATGTTTGACGAAATGAGATTAACTAAGTTAACGTTTAGTGATTGCTCGACTCGAATGTATGAAGAAAGTGCCCTCGTAAGAGGATTTAGATTAAGTTGATTGATGTGTAGTGGTCAAATTGGTCGGTCATGCAACGTGACTGGTACTCAGAATGATCTGAGCTTATGATGCCTGTCGTTGTGTGCACCAAAAATAATATTTATAAAACCTATTAGAACTAACAGAAGCTAATGGTAACAGGGTCGATCCGCAGGGAGGTAGGGAGATTATAGTTGCTTTTAATTTTAGTCTAACGGTAACAGTGAGAGGGGGGGGGGGGGTTTGATGTGAATTATAACTAAATCTAATAACATAAACTAAATAAACGAATAATAGTAGCAAAAGATGTAAACAATGATAAAAGAAATGCTAAGACAGTCGGTTCACTATAGCTGCGATGGCACAAAATCCTAGGTAAGTCCGAAATACAGTCGTGTAGGATGGGTATAACAAGTCCTCTCGGTCTAAGTTAACTAGTAGCTCCTTTCGGCCTATGCTACTAGTCCCTAAGTCTCACTAATGCTAGCTCTCGCCCTGAAAAGTGATTCCTAAAGCCTAAATTACATTATCTCTCGATCTCAGCAATTTAGTCGTCTCAACTCATTAATTAATGCCCTTCCCTATCTTTCGATCTATGGGTTGGTCAAAACTAAGCATCTAACAAGTCTCCTCTCGGTCTCATTGTTAAATATTGCACTTAACGAATTATACGGTGCTAATCGGACACGAAGTCGATCGATCGACCACTACCCCGATCGATCGACTAACCAGCTCGATCGATCGACCGATTAAGCGGTCGATCGACCAAGCCCTAATGCGGGTTCACCTATTCTACTGCCATCTACGCCATAGATCCCCTACATCTTAGCACGAATGATTTAGCTAGACATATTAGCGATAATAAAAACAGTAAAATTAACAACTAAAGCAAACGAATTCATAATTGAATTAACTAAATAATTAATTAATATGAAACGATAAATTAGCTTTGGGAAATATAACTAGTAATTCTAACTATGGAAGAATAAAAGAAACGAAATTGAACGGAAGAACAGAGAATACCGTAAAGAGGAATTGCAGCAAAATGATCAAACCCTAATGCAAAAGAAAACTTTATTGACGGAAAATTTATCTAAACTAATGAATACTCGATTGTATGATAGGAACTGAATTAAACTAAGCTAATCAATGATGAATAATGAATAGAAAAGGAGTTACGTTATATAGGAATGTCACGTAAAAACCCTTATTCCTAAACCTAATTACAATGGGCTTCCTCGTCTTTTAATTTGCGCGTCAGCTCGTGGGATGGTCGATCGACCACTGAGGCCAGTCGATCGACTGACTCTTGCTGAACAGTAGCTTCTGTTAGTCATCCTCTGGTCGATCGACCATGTAGGTCAGTCGATCGACCAAGGGTGCTGTACAGTAATGCATTCTGACGAATTCTGCAGCGCGCAATGATCTTAAAAGAGCTGCCAGTTCTACGTTACTTGGTTAAATCAGGCGTTCTATACGGCGTTGGAAAGCTAAGAGGATAAGCTTTCACCTCCAATTAGAATCACTCGATTATCAGCTGTAGAACTCGAGATATTGCCATCTGAAGCAGGCTGCAATATCGCGAAGTGCTTCTTTGCTTGTTAAACTCGTACGCACCCATGCTTTTGCTATCTTTAGGCCTTGAAACGCGCACCGAGCTCATTCCTCGAGTCACTACTTCATCTCCAATCCTATGACAAACACTGGGAATGGATTCGGCTCATTTTCCGCTGGATTCTTCACATTTCTGCAATTTTATACAAAAACACGAAAGTAGACGGAAATAGGGAAAATAGTAGCATAAACTACATAATTGAGCTCTGAAATGCGTGTAAAATAGGGTGTAAAACATCATATAAATGACACGCATCAGCTTACGTGGTCGATTGATCAAGCACGTAGATGTCAAAAGCTTAGAGCACGGTCTTAGAATGCAAAGAGAGAAGAGAAGGGCGGACAATCGCGTGAAAAATATGTGGAACGAAGGTCCCTATTTATACTAAAAAATATGGAGAGTTATAGAATGACTCAAAATTTGGAAACAAATCATGGAAAAATCTGGAAACAGGCAGAAATGAGATGGGGAAGAGGCGCAGCAGCTGCTGCGACCCTTGGAAGAGGCGCAACATTTGCTGCGTCATTTCCCTAGTGGTTTCAACCTGCGGAAGAAAGAATTCCGCGTTTCTTTTATGGAATTGCGGTGGATCTCAACTTCCTTATTTCTTAAAATAAGATTTTCGGGATATATTTTGCCAAAAGATATAAAATTAATTTATGGAATAAATATCCGGAATATTCTAGGACATCCCGACTCGGCATTTTAAACGGTTTATTAGAAAATGAAGCGGTTTTTGACCCGGACTCCAAATGAACTCTAATTACTGTCAAAACGACCGTATCGGCGCGTAGATGACAACCAAGGGGTAGACACAAGTATTTGAGCTATCACGTGATGATAAACTTATGAACTGTCATAAATCGTTTCGGTACCAAATATGTGGCCCAATCATCACTGGGTGGTTGGCGGGAGGTGCAGAAATGAGGTATCTACAGAGCCCCCACTTTGAATGAGGCTTGGACAAGGCAAAAGTCAAAGTATAGCCATCAGGTCAATCGAAGATTACAACCTGACGACTATGGCGACGCAAAGCGGCTCAAAGGGTCTGAGCCAAGGACCTGTCGTCGGGAACATTTTAGAGTCTGTCGACTATCGGGGAGGGTCGTTTAAAGTCCATTAGACTACGTAAGGAAGCTCGCTAGCCATAAGAAGAAATCATACCTGAGACTCCCGGGCGAAACGGGACTGAAAGCGCTTCGACAAAACTTTTTGGTCTGAAGATAACTTGATGTCTGAAGGCAGGAGGGTCGCAGGAATTCTGAAGGTTACTGAAGGAGTGTCTAAAATAAATAAATGTTGAGAACAGCAGGACGTCGGTAGAAACTGCTGAGGGAAATTTGCCTATGTTTGCTCCCGTCTCTCAAGAAGTGCAATCCGCTGTCATGATCTCTCGCTGAAAAAAATAATAAGATATCGATGAAGGTGTGTCTCAACACCTTGGTAAATTCTCTCGTTGTTGCAAGTGAAGTCCTAATGAACGATCCTTGTTGGGAGATAAAATACTGCGACGGTTCACAGTCTGCTTTAGAATAATACACGGACTGATAAAATACTGCGACGGTTCACAGTTTGCTTCGGAAAAAATACGGGAGATAAAGTACTACAACGGTCTCGCAGTCTGCTTTAGAAAAAGTACGGGCCCGGACAAAATAAATGCCCAATGGACCAAATATATGATGTAAGGTGTTGGAGAAGAGGCGCACAAAGATTGGGCCCACAAATAACGAACTCATAACGAACTTTTGAAAATTGAGCTGGGGGGAAGCTGGGGAAGAGGCGCAACAAGAACTGCGACTCTTGGAAGAGGCGCAGCAGGTGCTGCGTCCTTTCCCGAGTTCACCCCTGTCTGAGTAAAAACTCGCAAAAACCGTGTTTACTTCATAATAAACAAAACACAATTTCTTCAATACTCTCTCAAATCTTAACCAAATTCCGCCAAAATTTGATCAATCTACTCCATTAATCATGACTAATAGAGGTATGTGTCATATTCTTGCTTTTAATTCTTGTTTTTGCTTGATTTTGGCCGAAAAAATTAGGGGTTTTACACCCAATATGTCGAAAATTTGGGGTTTTTCCCCCTAATGGATTTGTCTTGTAAAATTGATGTTAGAAATGGATAATTGGCAATGTTAGGAATATAACCATGTATTCTTTTTGAATTTTCGTCAAGTATTGAGCATTTGAGCGAAATTGAGACGGTTTCTCAGCTGTTTCGAAAATTGCTTCGAAAATGGCCTTAGGATTGTCCATTTTTGATGAAATTTGGTTTTTGGAACCCTTGTGCAATGGGTAAACTTCCTACCATGTCGTATTTTTGATTTGTGACAGCTTTTTCAGGACACTTTTCTAGGGCATAATCGCTATTATAGCGAAATGCTGCCGAAATTTCGACTCAAACCCATGACTAAGCTTGGACTTAGACTTGACTTGACCCAATTTACCACATGAGTGGCCGGGTTTCAAAAGAAATGGCCAAAGATGGCGTGAAAAGGCCATTTTCGGGGATTAAGAAAGGCTTGAAACAACCTCACCGAGGCTTGTCGTCATTGGACGCGGCCTAATTTACTCTAATTTTGCAGGTAAAGTTCCTTCTACGTCGGGGAGGGCTCCCATGGATGTGGATGTCGACTTTGACCCTTTTCTCGCTTTCGAGGAGGTGGTCGAGGAGGAGGTTGAGGAGGTCCCGAGGCGCGCCAACGTAGGACGTGGTGGTCGCTAGCTAGTGGGGGCACTCGAGTGGGCCGAGAAATGGGATGGTAGACATCTCATTTGGGCAGCAGAGAGCCACCTCTCTTACAGGACGACGAGGAGCTTGGTAAGTCTCGAACTTATCATTTCCTTTATTATGTTTCCTATTCACTTGTCGTTTCATTTCTCGCTAATCTCGTGCTAAAGATAGCGTTTGACCTGGATTGATAAAGAATGCCAGGAACTTGAGGTCCTTTTCCGGCTATACGACGATGATGGAGGCCTACGAGAGACTGACGGAGGAGGATAAGGCTATCATCGAGCTGGGAGCCTTTGGAGCTTTGGTGGGAACGTGGAGGGCGATCAAGGAAAGAAAGATTCGGGCTAATCTTTGCCTGATCCGAGCTTTCCTTGATCGGTATTGGGGCACGAACTCGACCTTTCACATGCCTTTTGGAGAGGTTGGGGTCACTCTCGAGGACTATGGCATGATCTCTGGTCTGCCGTGTGGAGAGGAGCCCTTGGTGTGGCCGTTAACGGCCATGAGAGTAGATTCGGCCGAGGCGAGAGAGTTCATCGGCTGGAACCTGGCGACAAGTGCTGCCACAGTTCCCCGGTTGATGCCGAGTTCCTACGTCAGGGACTACTTCGCAGGTAGGACCCCGGCGAGAGTGAGGATGGATGGGAGGATGGTGCCTCCACCTCCTTGCACTGCTGAGCAGAGGGCTCGTTTGTTCTTGTGGTGGTTCTTGTCTTCGATTTACCTCGGAGATAAGGGATCGAAGACAAGGGGGAGAGGCTGTCGACGAAGCTTCTTCCCTTCCTTGCTGACTTGAGTAGCCTAGGTCGGTGGGACTTGGTTACTCCTGGCTTTGCGGTCCTCACTCGCTATATGAGGGCCATGGTGCGTCTTGAGTCGATGGAGAAGGGGACTTCTCCTGCTACTGTCGGTCCTGGACTCCTATTGGAGGTATGAACCTTCTTTTGCATTATGAAAGATCATTATTTCTTTCTCATTTCTTTTCTCTGTCAAATTATGAAAGATCATAAATGATTATCTTTGTTTGGCGGGCGTGGGTGTACTCCTACTTTCCCAGCTTCGCACCCAAGAGAACGGAACCTGAGCCGAGGGCATACCCGGTCGTGAGAGACTGGGCGGTGTTCCGTAGGAAGAGCCAGCGCTCTTCTTACGATGTTTGTCGACGGGGCGTGAATGCCCTGAAGTTGGAGGACGTAAGTGCTTTTGATCCTTGTTTGGTTATTTCTTTTCATTTTTATTTAGAAGCGATCATAAGAATGACCCCCCCTTCCTACTTAGAGCCGATCATAGGAATGACCCCTTGTTTGCTTATCTTAGTGGGTGCCCAGACCCTGGGTGGACTACCCTGACGCTCCAGCTTTTGTGGCCGAGGTCCTTCGTCCTAAGAGCTCGAGTCGGTTGTTGCTGAGGACGTCCATGGGACCTGTGTGGTACCTGGGCGAGCGTTTGACTCGGCAGTGCTCTCGTGACACTTTCGCGGTTCCCATCGATCCTCCACGGACGATGTTTAGGGAGCCTTCTGACGCCGAGAGGGAGGCTGATGATGCGTGTCTTTTATATAAGGTTTATACCTCATTTTTACACGCATTTCTGTATTTTTATGTAGCATCTGGCTACAAATACCCCCGAATATTCTACTTTGGTCCGTTTATTGTATTTTGAAGGAATTGACCGAAGAGGAGCTAAATCGAGCTTTAATTGTCCCAATTGTACGCATTCATGGAGGATAAGGAGCCGGAGCTTGGAAATCCAACACTTGGAAGACGCGTGAGCTAGATTCGGGAAGCATCTCAAGTTTAACGTGCCCATATAGCTCGATCGAGTGGTTCTCTGCTCGATCGAATGCTCTATATACTCAAGACTGCTCGATCGAGTAGTGTAAGGAGTACGTCGAGGAGTTTTTGCAAGGGGTGCTCGATCGAGAGGTTTGTTCTCACTCGATCGAGTGATTTGGTGATGATATTGTTCGATCGAGTAGATTATTCCTACTCGATCGAGGGGTTTCGTGTGTTTTAGTTGATTTCCGCCTAATCACATTATGGGCTTTTGTAATTAGTCCATAGATTAGGTTTTAGGATGATTTTCTAGTATAAGACTGGAGAAGAGTAACTACGTTACTCATCTCTTCCACACACACGTTAGTTTGACTCTATTTTCTGTCACTGTTCTTTGGATTTTGCCCTTCTTTTACTTTTGCTACTCGGATTTGGGATACGATTGGTATTTTCGATCTACTTTTATTCTTAATTTCATTATTGCTTTTAATTCTTCCCTTCTTCTGAATTGTTATCATTGCTTCAATTGAATTGTTGTCGTTTATCATTATGTCTAGTTTTAATTATTTGTTCGTTATTCTTGATAATTCAATGGTTATGAGTAGCTAATTTTCTTATGCTAAGGCTATAGGGGATCCGTAATATGAAGGGAGAGTAATCGATTTATTAGGTTAATGCTGGTACTGTCTCTGTTGGTTAAATGCTACAATTAACTGTATCTTTCTAATTGAGTCGACGCAATTAGACCTATAATTCCTAGTGATCCTTGACCTGGACCGAAAGGTTGGAAAAGGTAGACTAGTAGCAAACAATAGAGTATTGCAGTGAGGACGAAAGTTAAGCTGTTTACACTTTAGGGTGAATTAAGGACCGAAAGGTGACGTTCGCTACCCCTTAGACCGTATTTGCATTGACCTGAGACCTAGATTACTCGACCGGATGATTATGGTGAACCGTTTGTCTTAGCTATTTTCCTCTACCTGTTATTACCTCTCTTTCATTTCTCTTCTCCTTTCTCTTAGTTTAGAAATCACATTTATAAACCCCCAATTTGGTTACCTTGACGAACCTAGTTTTAGCCGACAATTTCCTACCTCTCTGTGGATTCGACCCGACTTCCCTAGCTATATTAGTTAGAGCCAGTTGGTATTTTTGACAGGTACGCGACAGACGTGTCAAATTTTGGCGCCGTTGCCGGGGAGGTGGTGCAAGTTTGTTGTTTTAATTAAGTTTGTCCCTCGTCTCAAGGAATTTATTCCTTGAGGCTGATCTCATTTCTGCAAAGCTTTGATTAGTTTTGCAGGTTAGTTGTTGCTTTGGAAGTTTATTTGCCAAGATGCCTACGATTACAGAGCATATAGAGCCATGTGGTAGATGTGGCGAGGAAGGGCACGACCTTTATCAATGTATGGCAAGTGTAGAGCGCGCCCTTGCTTATAAGAAGTACAAGCAAGGGGTTCCTTTCTCTCAGCTATATGAAGAGATAAAGAGCGTCTCTGCCCCTTCCACGCCAGCTCCGCTACCGATTCCTCCTTCTGCAAATGAAGAAATTGCCGAGTTAAAATCCATAATGATGAGTATCTCACGGCAATCAAAAGCGGTTATATCGAATTGAAAGAACAAGTCGCGCAGCTTAACACTCGCGACAGACCAAGCCAAGCTTCTTCCAGGTTTGTGACCCGATCGGTCAAAGTGAATTTTCAAAATGACCTTATTCATGAAGAAGGCGAGGTTTTGATAGCTGATGATAACTCGGATGATGATCTAGATGAGTTTTTGAAGGAAATACTTGCTGCGTGTGCTGTAACCACTCGATCGAGTGACTTTTCTACTTGATCGAGCGGTTCTAACCATCCTATCACTCGATCGAGTGAAAATGGTGGTCGATCGAGAAGCGCAGAGTTCCAAGTTGGTCGATCGAGCGACAACCTTACTCGATCGAGTAACTACGCTAAAGAAATCACTCGATCGAGTTACAAACATGGTCGATCGAGTGAAACAGGAAAAGCAATTAGTCGATCGATTGATAAAAGTACTCGATCCAGTACTTTAAGTGGCGGGGATCCTAACTTACTATCTATTACCGCCACCGTGTCATCTTCCCCTGCTGTGGAGACGTCACGCAATGACAAGGGTAAAGAAAAGGTTGCAGGGCCACTCATCGCTACCAGGGTACCCTTCCCAAGTCGTCTGAAGGACGCAAAGATCGAGCAACAAGACGGTAAGTTTGTGGACATCGTGAAGAACCTCCAGTCGCTCCCTTTTTCCGAACTTGTTACTCAGGTACCCACTTACGCTAAGTTCATGAAAGATATTGTGACGCGTAAGAGAAATTTGAGTGAATTTGAGACGATTTCATTTATGGAAGAGTCTAGTAACTTGCTGTTAAATAAGGCCCCTCCAAAAATGAAAGACCCAGCAGCTTTTCTATTACTTGTGTCATAGGCAATATGGTTATTGATAAGGCCCTTTGCGATTTAGGTGCCAGTGTTAGTGTCATGCCCCGTCCTGTCTGCAAGAAACCGAAGATGAGTCATTTCAAAGTGACCAACATTACCCTACGGATGGTGATAGATCTGTTAGGAGGCCCTTAGGTGTCTTAGAGGACGTGCACTGTGAAAATAGGCAAGCTCTACATCCCAAGAGATTTCATTGTTTTGGATATAGCTGAGGACACTCGGACCCAAATTATCTTAGGAAGACTATTCCTTTGTACAGACAAATTGGGTCATTATCGATGTCGACAAGGGCGTCGACTCTTGCGATGAGGGGATGACGCTATCACGTTCATCGCCCGCATGCTTTAGCTCGCCCAATGATAGAGGACACTTGCTATTCGGTCGATGTCATTGATGAGTCTATTTATGACTTCTGGTCGGGTTCTTTTATGAAGGACCCACTAGAAGCTCTTATGCTTTTTGATGAGTGTGCGAGATAGCCCAGGACGACGATGACGACTGCGTTGGATTTGCTTGTTGATGATTTAGATGAGCATGAGGGAGAACAGGTGGAACAAATGATTAGCACTCTTTGCTCCATTGAGGTAAAGGTACCGGAACGTAAGCCTCTCCCTTCTCATCTTAAATATGCTTTCCTAGACGATACTGAGCAATATCCAGTCATTGTTAGTGCCAAGCTTAGTGATGATCAAATTTACCTCTTTGTTAGCCGTACTTAAGAAAAACAGGAAAGCAATGGGCTATTCACTGGACGATATCACGGGGATTAGTCCCGATATTTGTATGCACAGGATAGAGCTGGAGGAAGATCACAAACCTTGCAGACAGGGTCAACGCCGGCTGAACCAGAAGATGCAAGATGTCGTGACGGCTGAGGTAATGAAGCTGCTAGATGCAGGTATTATTTATTCTGTCGGTAATTCTAGATGGGTGAGTCCAGTATAGGTGGTCCCGAAGAAAGGAGGGACAACTGTACTTAAGAATGAGAAGAATGAATTAATACCTACTCGAGTAGTAACTAGTTGGCGGATGTGCATAGACTACAGACAGCTGAATGCCGCCACTAAGAAAGACCACTTTCCTCTTCCTTTTATTGATCAAATGGTAGAAAGGTTAGCTTCTCATAAATTTTTCTCGCTATTTAGACGGGTATTCGTGGTTCTTTCGATCCCTATCCACCCGGACGATCAAGCTAAGACTACATTTACCTGTCCTAAGGGCGTTTTTGCGTACCGCAGAATGCCTTTTGGTTTGTGCAATGCCCCTGCCACCTTCCAAAGGTGTATGATGGGGATATTTTCAGAGTATATTGAGTCTATCATGGAAGTTTTTATGGACGATTTCAATGTATATGGAAGTGATTTTTCTAACTGTCTGTCTAACCTTGAGAAAGTGTTGCAGTCATTGTATTGAGGTTAACCTTGTCTTTGAATCGGGAGAAGTGCCACTTTATGGTCAACGAGGGAGTTGTCTTAGGGCACTTAGTTTCTGATAGGGGAATAGAAGTTGATAAAGCAAAGGTGGAAGTGATTCAGCAATTACCACCTCCTGTTAATGTTAAGGGGGTGAGGAGCTTCCTTGGTCACGCCGGCTTTTATCGCCGGTTTATCAAGGATTTCTCCAAAATTGCTAAACCACTTACACAGTTGCTACTTAAGGATGCCCCTTTTGTGTTCATCGATGCTTGTCTTTCTCGCTTTTAACAGGTTAAAGCAGGCTTTAGTCTCTGCGCCGATCATACAGCCTCCCAACTGGGACTTGCCGTTTGAGATCATGTGTGATGCGAGTGACTATGCACTAGGAGCGGTGCTTGGCCAGAGGAAAGACACAGCCTTGAATGCTATCTACTATGAGAGCCGAACTCTGGATGAGGCTCAAGTGAAGTACACTACCACTGAGAAGGAGCTGTTAGCTGTAGTTTATGCCTTAGAGAAGTTTCGTACTTATTTAGTTGGGTCAGAAGTCACTGTTTTTACTGACCATGCAGCTTTGAGGCACCTCCTTGCTAAGAAGGAGGCCAAACCACGGCTACTGAGATGGATACTCCTTCTTCAGGAGTTTGATTTGCAGATCAAGGATAA
The DNA here is from genome assembly GCF_048544455.1 of Silene latifolia. Lineage (NCBI taxonomy): Eukaryota > Viridiplantae > Streptophyta > Magnoliopsida > Caryophyllales > Caryophyllaceae > Silene > Silene latifolia. Next base: position 173,710 of record NW_027413192.1, on the reverse strand, counting down.
GAAAGGAGCTGAGAACGTTGTAGCTGATCACTTGTCGCGACTGATGCGACAAGAAGGGGAAGATTCTCTACCCATTGATGATTCTTTTCCTGACGATACTTTAATTGCTGTTATATCGTCTATTGTTAACCAAGAACCTTGGTATGCAGATATAGCTAACTTCGTTGTCAGTGGCAAGTCTGCCGCTGACCTATCTCATCGAAAAGAAGCGTTTTACAGACAACGCTAAAAGACTTTTGGGATGATCCTTACTTGTTTAAGGAATGTGCAGACGGTCTCTACAGACGCTGTATTCCGCAGTGGGAGACCAAAATAGTCCTAGAAGGCTGTCACTCCTCTTCATATGGTGGTCATCACGGTCCATCGCGCACCGTGGCTAAGGTACTTCAGTCTGGTTTTTACTGGCCTTCTTTGTTTGCTGACGCTAAGTCTTTTGTTTCAGCTTGTGATGCTTGCCAACGATCAGGGAACATTTCAAAGAGACATGAGATGCCACAAAATGGCATCCTAGAGGTTGAGGTTTTCGATGTCTGGGGCATCGATTTCCAAGGACCGTTCCCATCCAGTAAAGGTAACAGGTACATCTTAGTAGCTGTAGACTATGTGTCAAAATGGGTTGAGGCAATTGCTTCACCCCATTGTGATGCTAAGACCGTGATAAAGATGTTCAAAAAGATCATATTCCCCCGTTTTGGTGTCCCTAGGGTCGTCATTAGTGATGGGGGGATGCATTTTAAGGAAAAGAAACTCACTTCCATACTGTCTAGAGTTGGTGTCCAACACCGGCGTGGTTTGGGGTATCATCCCCAAACTAGTGGTCAGGTAGAGGTCTCTAATAGCGAGTTGAAAGAGATCTTGTCTAAGGTAGTTTCTAAATCACGGAAGGACTGGAGTCTTAAGCTAGATGATACATTATGGGCTTATAGAACTGCCTTTAAGACACCAATTGGTGCATCACCTTATAGGTTAGTTTATGGGAAATCGTGTCATTTACCTGTTGAATTGGAATGTAAGGCCTGGTGGGCAATTCGAGAGCTTAATTATGATCCTAAGTTGTGTGGTCAGAATCGTCTTTTGCAGCTAGATGAATTGGAGGAGTTTAGGCTTAATGCCTATGACAGCTCGCGCATTTACAAGGAAAAGACGAAGAGATGGCATGATAAGAGAATCCTACCTCGGGAGTTCCATGTTGGGCAAAAGGTGCTGTTGTTTAATGCCCGGCTGAGACTATTTCCTGGCAAGCTGAAGTCCAGATGGAGTGGTCCTTATACGGTGACAACATGTTACAAATTTGGATCTGTGGAGCTTGAAGATTCCGAGGGGCGCAGATTCAAGGTGAATGGTCAATATGTGAAGCATTACCACGAGGCGACTGTAGCAGACAATCGAGTTGAAGTCTTGCGCTTTGACGAGCTCGACACGCCAGTTAATTGATGCCAGAAAGGTCGTGCGGGACCTCTTAAACCAGCGCTCTCCGGGAGGCAGCCCGGACTGTTTTATCGTACTTCTGTTGAACTATTTTTTTTTCTTTAGCCTTACGTTGAACTTTAGACGCGGTTTTATGAACTTCCTACGTTGTTTTCTTGCTTTCTATGCGTGTTTTGCAGGTCAGAGTACTCGATCGAATGATTTTGTGTTCGATTGAGCACTTTCTGAGGCAGCTATCACTCGATCGAGTGATATTCTCCTCGATCGACCAGAACCTGACTCGCTCCTACTCGATCGAGTGATTTTTCATTCGATCGAGCCCTTCCAATGCAGCAGTTCATTCGATCGAGCTGTTCCAAGTGCTCGATCGAATGGTTTTGATTTCCAGCTGTTGTTTTATGTCTATGGAGCTACTGCTTGACTTTCTTTGACCTCCCATGTTCATGGTCGGTTTGGGGAGGTCCCTCCTTATGACGTTCTGTAAGTTTTCCGACTCCACTTCTCCTTTTCCTTTCATTTTGCATTTCCTTCCCTATTTTTGGTACAATGAGGGCATTGTTGTAATACTCCTTATTTATATGTCTTGGGGTACTCTATCGAGTAGCCCTTACTCTGTCGAGTAAGGGCAAGTTGCAAAATAAAATAGTTTCGACTGTTGGGTACTCGATCGAGTAGTCGGGGTACTCGATCGAGTAAGGGGTACTCGATCGAGTACCTTGGGTACTCGATCGAGTGTCCCGGTTTTTGGGGTTTTTCTCGGGTTTTGTTAATTATGCGATTAAGGTATTTAAACATATTCGTCATTGTTTTAATTCACTTTTACAAAACCTAAAACCCCGTTTAAGAGAGAAAGCGATCACTTCATCTTCCTAATCGCATTCTTAGCAATTCCGGAGTTCGACGGTCGGTTCTTGTCGTTTTTCGTGTCGTTGGATTCCTTGCGTCGAGGGTAAGCTTTTAATATAGTTTTTATAATGTTTTGTTAAGATTGGTTAAACCCTAATTTAGGAATTGGGGGTTTTGGTGTGTAGTTTGTGATGTGTAGTCTTTATGTGTTTGTATGATAGGAGGAGAATTCGTAGAGGAGCCGTTTTGATACAAATTGTAGATACCGTCTGCGTGTTGTGCTTTCCGGGTAGGATTTCCTACTCGATTAGTCCCATAATGGGATATTGGTGATGTCTTTGTAGTTAGTTGTTTGATATGATGATTGTGATTGTGATTGTGATTGTGATTGTGATTGTGTTTGTTGATGGTTCTCGAGATGCGTTCTCGGCTGAGTGGGGTCACTTGCGGGAGTGATCTCACGCCCTAGTTTCGCCCTTCGTGGAACCCGCCACGAAAGGGGATGTGCACATTAATGGGACAGGGTTATCGCTCGTATGATGAGCGGGGCTTAGGTGGGAACGGCTGCGGTCCCCCATCGCGGGTCCGGGTCCAGTGGACGTCGGGATTGTGATGATGGGAGTTGGTGGTGTGTGTGTGTGTATGACATTCAATTTGTCTGTTTTGCCTTATTATTGTTATCTATATTGATTGTGTGATTAGTACTGACCCCGTTTAAATGTTTTAAAAACTGTGGTGATCCATTCAGGGGTGGTGAGCAGTTATTGAGCAGGTATGAGACGATGCGTATGGGATAGCTGGGATGAGTCACCACGTTGTAGTTTAGAAGTCTTCCGCTGTGTCTGACGCTTGATAGTATTTTGATAGTAGATAGTTTTGAGAACTTGTATTTCCTTTTATCAGTTTTGGTTTTGAACATGTAATCACTTAAACTATAATTACTTTTAAAGTACGTTTCTTTATTGTCTTATGATATTCATTGCCTCGGGCAACCGAGATGGTAGTATCCTTATACCTGAGTGGTCCTGGTAAGGCACTTGGAGTATGGGGGTGTTACAAATGGTATCAGAGCGACGATCCTGAAACCTGTAACCAATGAACTTAATGAACATAGGGAGTCAATTAAAATGAACCCGGGGTAAAAGTTGTAGGAGCTAATGCAAAGGCTTGGGAGACGTCCTAAAGTCGCGAACTCACCCTACAATTTTGAACCGGTCACCATGGGATATGAGTCGGGATCGCTATGTGTTTATCTTGTGAATTGTGTACCAATATGGTGATGTGTGGCATGAATAAGGGTGATTTTGTATGCTGTTGGTTGAAAGCATGTTGGATGATACTTGGTTTACCATGTTGATTGGAATAGTTGGAAAAGTATGTGAGAATGACGAATGATGTGGTGGAAAAAGGAAATAGTTTATATGTGATGAATAATGATGTGTAGGATGAATGATTTATAATGTGTACATACTAGTAACTTGTGGTTAGAAGATGTGACATGATTTTTCATAATCCTGTTTGCGTAAAGTTAGATAATAAGTTCATATAATTGTCTACTGTGGTATCGTATGCACTTGTAGATGAAGAATGTGGATGAAATAGATGAACTGATTGGAAAAGATGGGGTGTCAATTGCATGAGAATATGAATTTTGTGATTATGAATATGTTTAGGTGATGAAGTTGGTTTGTAATATTGTTGCATTAGTAACATGGAAATAGGATTTGTAAGATACGAGTATGTTTTGTGTTACGAAAAGTTATAAAATTAAGACATGTGGGTAATATGTGATTGGTAAGTTGAATGATATATGTGCATCGAATTATTTGTTGCTTGGCTTTTGAAGTTAGTAACATGTGGTTAGGGATACTGGTTTTATGAGCATCGAGTTGTTTTTGTTTACCATGTTGTCATTTAAGTTGTTTAGAAGTAAAATCAAGTAGTTGTGTTTCCGATTATAGAAATGTTGTCTTTAAACTGTCATAATTTGAGATGTATATATGATTTTGATGTGATTCCAATTGGAGGTGATAGCTTGTTCTTTTACGATTCTAACGATAGGTCACACGCCCAAAACGACCAAGAAATGAGTGAGTTATGGCTGTTTTACGAAAACTGGACAGTGCTTTGAGAAATTGGGTACTCGATCGAGTAGCCTTCGTACTCGATCGAGTAGGGGGGTACTCGATCGAGTACGTCGGTTACTCGATCGAGTGTCCCTGGTAATTTGTTTTACGTGCTTCGATCTTCACCTACTCGATCGAGTAAGCCTTACTCGGGATCGAGTAGGCCTCGTACTCGATCTAGTGAGCCCTATTTTGGGTCATATGCTTATCTTTTGACTTCGTTGCATATTATGTTTAATTCAAAGGCGTTATTTTGCTTCTTTATGCATTGTTTTACATGTATGTTGGTCTTGACGCGTAAGTTACCCAATTTTGTGGTGTAAAGAGTGGCACCTATGATGAGTATGAGTTCGGTGGGGAGGACATGATTTATATGTGTTGGGATTCGTAAGACTTAATTGAGGCATAGAGCATGTTGTGTGAGACGAGATGAGTGACATGATTGTATGTTGAGTAATGTAAAAGTAAATGAATGTGGGCAAGAGTGATGTAAGTCTAAGGAACGTGAGAATAAAAGGATTGAGAGTAAGGATGTGGATAGTGGCAACTTGAGATGTGTAAAGAATTATGGAGGGAGATGGTTAGGAGTCGTGTGGGACAAGAATATATGTAGTGAAAGTTCGTTTTAAAGGGGTTGAGAAGAGTGGTATATAGTGAACTTTATGGAGACATGTCGCGAGGTGGATTTGTAGACAGTGAATGAGTTTGGGAGATTTGGTTTATTAAGAGATGAAACTACGGTGTGATTTCCTTGGGCAATTAGCGGTATGAAAGGAATTTTGATTTCTAGAGATGTAATTGTTGAACAAGAACGTTGATTCTATGGATGGATTAGTGGCAAGGGTGATTGATGACATAATAAGAGAATATTTGTGGTAAGAAAGAGTGAGATGATATCGATATGAAATAATTAGATGTGAGTTTTGGAGCAAAGAGAAAGTAACCTAAACACTAAAGAGTTAGGTAGAAGTGATAAGGAGTTGAATGGTTAATTGATTTTGTAGAGTGTAAAAGAAAAGAATGAGGGGAATAAAACTAAGAAAATGTTGACCGGAGTTATGTGATATAGAGGTAAGGAGTCGTCGAGATGTGTGCTACCAATCATGAGGATGTTAGTTAATGGTTATAGAGGAGTTTCGGGACAACATGATTAGTCTTGAGTTTTGAAGAATTCAGGAAAGTAAGAAGTTGGTAGAATATCTGCATGATATGAGATTTTGGTGGAGATTTAGATGATGATACAGTTAAGAATGGTATTTGGAAGAATGTTGAAGTAATTTTGTTGATAGATTTTATGTTCGTTATTTGGGATGTTAACCAAAGATAGGAAAGAAATCGTGATATTTAGAGATGAGTGTAAGGATTTGATGTCCTGGACAAAGTGGTAGTGTTATGGTTGTGACTAGTGGTTAAGGGTGATGGTACATTAGAAAGGTAACAATTAAAAGCGGTTGATTTTGCGAGACCGTTGATGTATATGGTTGTGAGAGAGTGTAAGATGTGGTTATATGAGGCGGTTGTTAGTAGTTGAGTATTAATAGTATGGTTATACTTGGCATGAGGTGATGGTTATGCGAATGATGGAATATGCTATGAGGGGCATATGAGTTAAGCTCGGGCGACAGGTAACCTTTGTTGAGTGGTAACTTACGTGATCAGGATTGACTAGGTGGATGTGATTACGGGTTTATGATACGTGTAAATGTTTGTGTGAGGTTCTGACCTCACAAGAAGTGGTATGGTGTGATAATTATAAAGTTGTTTTATGAATGTTCTGTAATATATATATGTTGGACACGGTAATTTAATTGAATGATATCTAAAAAGGTAATAATTTGATTAATTTGACATGGCTAATTATAATTTTATGTGTATTAATAACACATGTGTATTCCGTGAAATAGTAGAGATGATGTTCATGAGATGCTTATCTATGTATCCATAAAATATGTTGTGTTATGATTTAGTAAAGTGGATTTGAGTAAGTTTTTCTTGTCTGAAAAGTTATTCTGAGTCAGTGTTTATGGGAGCAGTATGCAGTTGTGATATCTATCGGTGTGGTTGTGGTGCCTCGGGTGGTGATCCGGGCACGGTACATAGTGCTGTGATACGGGTATTTTCGCACTACGGTGTGGCTGTTGGTGGCGGTGTTGTGATGCCGTCACCGGTTGTGGTGGAGTAGGCGGGATAATTATGATACGAGTTTTCGAAAGTGCATACCAGTTATACATAGATTGTTGTTTTGTTTGCTGTCGTTCTTTGTGAGTTTTGGTTGAACATGTAGACAGTTGTCTTGCTTATTGATGTTTTCTTTACCAGGTTAAGTTAAGAATGAGGTAGAGTATGATATGAAACCGAGTTGAATATGTTTTCGTTGTTGTCATGGTATAGTGATGTTCTTTTGATGGGACACGGTTGTGAGAGGTTGTTCTGATAATTTTGATCTTGTTCTAGATAAGGCTTTAGTAGACATGGTAATGGAAAATGATTCGTGGAACATGTGTTGTAATGATCCGAAAGCGGCAGGTAGTTCATAATCTTTTGTTGGGACAGTGAGTGTAGGGTTTTGGGGGAATTAGTGTCATATTAAGTTATGTATGAGTTTTGCGGTAATGAAGGAAAGAACTTGAGGATCTGGAATGAGTGCACGTAATAAGTGTGGATCGTGAGTTATGCTTTTGATAATGGGAGTTTCATATAGTTTATATAGAGAGGTATGTCATGTTGCGGTAATGTGGAAAAGTTGAAGTTTTGGGTTAAGATAAAGATTTTGAGGTATAGGTTAGGTGGTGTGACGAGTGAATTGAAGTATGAGAATTGTTTAAGTAAGAGAGCCTTGGATGCATGCATGGCGAGTGTTTAGAGTATAGGTGGTTATCTATGACATGTGATGATGATGAGAATAATGAGAAGATATAACTAAGGATATAATATTAGTAGGTTACGAGGACGTAACATTTATCTTAAGAGGAGTAGGATGCGATAAAAGAGATTTTGATGGTTGTTCATATGGTAATATATTTGGAAGTAGAGTGTTGGTGTAGCATAAGATATGGATTTGTATATGTTGTGGTTGATAGTGTTAAAGGTCATGACCGTGCTTGTAGTAGCGTGATGTTTAGGAGTGTGAGAATATTTCGCTAGTGTTGTGATGTTGGATGATGAGGTTACGAGTGTGAGTAAACTTCGAGGACGAAGTTCCTTTTAAGGGTGGTAGAATGTAACATTCCGTTTGACGTCTATGAGTGTCTTGGTATTGGGTTTGATAGTTGATGATATTATGAAGCTAGCAGCATTAGAGGATGGTAGTTGATTATGTATGGAATTGGTGTCGTGAGAGATATATATGTGGTAGATACGATATAGTGAGTCATGTTGTGGAAGTAAACATAGTTGGTAGAATGGGGTTAAGAGTTCATGTTCTATGTTCGGTCGAGTTCTTGAGTCCTTAGCTAAGTTGTTGTGTCTTGGTTGAGTCAGTATGGTTGTTTTTATGTATGGGTTGAACTTCGGGGACGAAGTTCTTTTAAGGAGGGAAGACTGTAATACTCCGTATTTATATGTCTTGGGGTACTCTATCGAGTAGCCCTTACTCTGTCGAGTAAGGGCAAGTTGCGAAATAAAATAGTTTCTGACCTGTTGGGTACTCGATCGAGTAGCTGGGGTACTCGATCGAGTAAGGGGTACTCGATCGAGTACCTTGGGTACTCGATCGAGTGTCCGGTTTTTACGGGGGTTTTCTCGGGTTTTGTTAATTATGCGATTAAGGTATTTAAACATATTCGTCATTGTTTTAATTCACTTTTACAAAACCTAAAACCCTGTTTAAGAGAGAAAGCGATCACTTCATCTTCCTAATCGCATTCTTAGCAATTCCGGAGTTCGAGACGGTCGGTTCTTGTCGTTTTTCGTGTCGTTGGATTCCTTGCGTCGAGGGTAAGCTTTTAATATAGTTTTTATAATGTTTTGTTAAGATTGGTTAAACCCTAATTTAGGAATTGGGGGTTTTGGTGTGTAGTTTGTGATGTGTAGTCTTTATGTGTTTGTATGATAGGAGGAGAATTCGTAGAGGAGCCGTTTTGATACAACTGTAGATACCGTCTGCGTGTTGTGCTTTCCAGGTAGGATTTCCTACTCGGTATTAGTCCCATAATGGGATATTGGTGATGTCTTTGTAGTTAGTTGTTTGATATGATGATTGTGATTGTGATTGTGATTGTGGTTGTGTTTGTTGATGGTTCTCGAGATGTGTTCTCGGGAAAGTGGGGTCACTTGCGGGAGTGATCTCACGCCCTAGTTTCGCCCTTCGTGGAACCCGCCACGAAAGGGGATGTGCACATTAATGGGACGGGGTTATCGCTCGTATGATGAGCGGGGCTTAGGTGGGAACGGCTGCGGTCCCCCATCGGCGGTGTCCAGGGGACGGTCGGGATTGTGATGATGGGAGTTGGTGGTGTGTGTGTGTGTATGACATTCAAATTGTCTGTTTGCCTTATTATTGTTATCTATATTAATTGTGTGATTAGTACTGACCCGTTTAAATGTTTTAAAAACTGTGGTGATCCATTCGGGGTGGTGAGCGATTATTGAGCGGTATGAGACGATGCGTATGGGATAGCCGGGATGAGTCACCACGTTGCGCTTAGAAGTCTTCCGCTGTGTCTGACGCTTGATAGTATTTTGATAGTAGATAGTTTTGAGAACTTGTATTTCCTTTTATCAGTTTTGGTTTTGAACATGTAATCACTTAAACTATAATTACTTTTAAAGTACGTTTCTTTATTGTCTTATGATATTCATTGCCTCGGGCAACCGAGATGGTAGTATCCTTATACCTGAGTGGTCCTGGTAAGGCACTTGGAGTATGGGGGTGTTACAATTGTACGGTTTGGTTTGGGGAGGTATGCATCCATATCTGTGTCTGCATGTTTTCTTGCATTTTTGCTTCCATGTTTATTATTTCCGCATGCATTGTTGTTTGTTTCACTTCAAAAAAAAAAAAATCATACAAAATTTCATGTTTAATTTTGGGTCGGAACGTTTGAACATTGACGCTACTTTGAACCCTTACTTGAGCCCTGCATATTCGTGACATTTAGTTGGCGTGGTCATGTGCATAATCTACGAGTTTTTGTTTCTTCTTTATCCGAACGAATAGACTTGATTCATTATGTCGGGAAGCTACATTACATTCTGAGGTTAAAGCTTATTAAACTGGTGACATTCATGACCGGTTTCATTTAGGATGTGAGTAGTACTCTCTTTAAGACATGTAACATCAATTTGCATAGGCATGAGTCTAGTCTTCTTAATACCTGTATGCATTCGGTCTGTGGATGGTGACACGTGTTAGGAGAGGCAGTCCCCTTTATTTCACTCTACCCATGAGCCTCGCATAGCCAAATTGCCCTTTTGTCCTATCAACTACTTTCTATAATACTTCTTACCCTAGCTGAGCTAGTAACGAGTAGTTCTTGGAATGTTTAATTGCAATATGGTTATTTTATCTGATTTCAGAAGATGGTGGGAGAATTGGAGGGAAAGAAAAAAAAAAAGAAAAGGAAAAATGTTGAATTGAAAAAAAAAGGAGAGAACGAAAAAAAAAAAACGAAAAAAAAAAGCGAAAAAAAAAGGAAAGAAAAAAATGGAAAAAGAAAAAAAAATCAAAAATGAAAAAGAATGTGAATTTTACAATGATTCACACTCCCATGGCTTATCTATATTTTATGGGGAGTTGATGATTTTTGGTGTTTTGTGAGTTAGTGCATAATTTTGCACCGTTTTATCTTGCTGTCATGAGTACGAAGTTGGGATGCAGTCTATATTTGGATCCGTTGTTGCTAGCTTGGCTACTAACCCCACATATCCAAATTCATTTTAGCCCCTTCTTACCCGTTACCTCACTTATCCAAATGTAAGTCCTCGGCACGTGTTTTGGTCATTAGTATGGTTGGAATGCATATGTACGGTTATAGAGACTTTACTCATGTTAACTGCATGCATGTTCTTATAGGTCGAGTTAGGTGAGTGTCTGATTTCTTCCTATCTTTCACATATATACTCACCTTGTGCCTGATTTTGAGTGACGAGCGACCCGTGAGAGTCCGATATCTTTTGAGTCTTGCAAGGTCGACGGTTCAGTAAGTTTGAAACATTAATTTAACTCGTTTGCACTTTTCACTGCCACTTTGTCATGTTATCGCATTAAATTGGTTCTAGTGGATGATTTGTAGCCGATGCGTTAGTCTCGTTCCATTGTTCACCCTTAGTTGCATTCATATTTGCTTGGGGACAAGCAAAGGTTTGGTTTGGGGAGATTTGATGCGTGTCTTTTATATAAGGTTTATACCTCATTTTTACAAGCATTTCTGTATTTTTATGTAGCATCTGGCTACAAATACCCCCGAATATTCTACTTTGGTCCGTTTATTGTATTTTGCAGGAATTGACCGAAGAGGAGCTAAATCGAGCTTTAATTGTCCCAATTGTACGCATTCATGGAGGATAAGGAGCCGGAGCTTGGAAATCCAACACTTGGAAGACGCATGAGCTACATTCGGGAAGCATCTCAAGTTTAACGTGCCCATATAGCTCGATCGAGTGGTTCTCTGCTCGATCGAATGCTCTATATACTCAAGACTGCTCGATCGAGCAGTGTAAGGAGTACGTCGAGGAGTTTTTGCAAGGGGTGCTCGATCGAGAGGTTTGTTCTCACTCGATCGAGTGATTTGGTGATGATATTGTTCGATCGAGTAGATTATTCCTACTCGATCGAGGGGTTTCGTGTGTTTTAGTTGATTTCCGCCTAATCACATTATGGGCTTTTGTAATTAGTCCATAGATTAGGTTTTAGGATGATTTTCTAGTATAAGACTGGAGAAGAGTAACTACGTTACTCATCTCTTCCACACACACGTTAGTTTGACTCTATTTTCTGTCACTGTTCTTTGGATTTTGCCCTTCTTTTACTTTTGCTACTCGGATTTGGGATACGATTGGTATTTTCGATCTACTTTTATTCTTAATTTCATTATTGCTTTTAATTCTTCCCTTCTTCTGAATTGTTATCATTGCTTCAATTAAATTGTTGTTAGTTTTATCATTATGTCTAGTTTTAATTATTTGTTCGTTGTTACTGATAATTCAATGGTTATGAGTAGCTAATTTTCTTATGCTAAGGCTATAGGGGATCCGTAATATGAAGGGAGAGTAATCGATTTATTAGGTTAATGCTGGTACTGTCTCTGTTGGTTAAATGCTACAATTAACTGTATCTTTCTAATTGAGTCGACGCAATTAGACCTATAATTCCTAGTGATCCTTGACCTGGACCGAAAGGTTGGAAAAGGTAGACTAGTAGCAAACAATAGAGTATTGCAGTGAGGACGAAAGTTAAGCTGTTTACACTTTAGGGTGAATTAAGGACCGAAAGGTGACGTTCGCTACCCCTTAGACCGTATTTGCATTGATCTGAGACCTAGATTACTCGACCGGATGATTATGGTGAACCGTTTGTCTTAGCTATTTTCCTCTACCTGTTATTACCTCTCTTTCATTTCTCTTCTCCTTTCTCTTAGTTTAGAAATCACATTTATAAACCCCAATTTGGTTACCTTGACGAACCTAGTTTTAGCCGACAATTTCCTACCTCTCTGTGGATTCGACCCGACTTCCCTAGCTATATTAGTTAGAGCCAGTTGGTATTTTTGACAGGTACGCGACAGACGTGTCAGCTGACTTGGCCGATGCGAGCGGTGACGCCCTTCTCGTTCCTGGCGAGGAGTACTCTGAGTTCGTTCGTCAGAAGTTGGCGTTTTGGCCAGTTGTGGTAAGTATCTTACTTTCCTTGTTTTGACTTGATGAATGACGAATGATCGTCAAATAAATAATAAAAAAAACTTATTTGAACACTCGTAGGAGATCGAGGTGGCAGGCGTCGAGCCCCCAGTGTACCCAGAGACACTTGAGTACACCGACGCGGCGGGGATGACGACGATCTCAGAGATCCGTGACTTCGGCGAGGAGGTGACGGACGCTGGCTTGGAGGAGTGGCAGCACTTAATGAGGAGGGTAATCCCCCAGCTTTGGCTGTCTTTATTGCATAAGAATACATTCGTTCTTTATTGAAAACCTTCTGTTATTCAAATGTAGGTGGCACCGTCTCAGCACGTGGCGCTGTGGAGGATGGCCAACCGGCTGCGGGCCACGGCCATCGAGGCACTTGCAGGTGACCGGGGATGACAGGTATGAACCTCTCATTCTCTTTTTTGTTTTATATTTTGTTGCGATTTCCCGTGTTTTGTTTTGAAATGGTCGAATGAAATGATTGAAATGAGGCATTTCTTTATCATTTGCAGAGAGAGCGTGACCTGGAGCGCGAGCTGGCGCAGTCCGAGGAGGAGACAGCTCGCCTGTTGAGGGAGTTGGAGGTCAGGGACGCCGAGATTGCTGGTCTCGAGGCGACCGTAGCTGAGCTGAGCGGCGACCAGGAGTAGCTGTCTTCTTTTTTTTTTATTGTCTTGTATATACTTTGTACATTTTAGACCTCATTTTGGACTTGTTTTGGACCTTTTTTGGGCGAGAGCCCCCAGTTTGATGTACATATTGCATTTTGGTTGTACATATGACGTCCAGAGTGCCTTTGCTGCTGGTTGTTTGTTGCTCCTGCAGGTTAGCTTAAAAAAACAGGTTTGGTAGATAACGGTTTGTGCCGTTATGCTGCCGAAATTTACGCAGAATTTGCAAATAAAACGCATAACACATAGATGGCGTAAATTGGCGTAAAATGAGAAAAAGTGAAAAAAGTGCCCGAAAATGAGCAAAAATGGCTAAAAAAGTGCAAAAAGATGCCCAAAAACGAGCAAAAATGCTCCAAAAATGAGCAAAAATGACCGGACGGTAGGGAGGGCTACCCCCTAAAAAAATTTAAAAAGAAATGTATGAGTGAAATGTAGTGAAAACGAGGAGTGAAACGATTCTCTTAAAAAAGAAAATAAAACAAAATGGGTAAGTGTGCGCGTTTGGCAAAAATGTCGATTTCGTCTCGAAAAGCGAACCCGAAAAGAATTAGGAAACATGAAATTTGGTTATTTGACGGAATTAGCAAAATAATAACCTATAAGAATAGGAAATTATAGCAAAAAATCAATTAGGAAAGATCCAAAGCTGAAAATCACGGAAAACAGCCTGGGGAAGAGGCGCAGCAAGAGCTGCGACTCTTCGAAGAGGCGCAGCAGATGCTGCGCTATTTCCCTAGCTAGTCAGACCTTGGCAGAAATTAGGAAATTACGTTTAGTATAAATAGAGACTCCAGGGAAGCTTTTATTCACACAATTCCTCCATCTTTATTCCGTCTAACTCATAAAATCTCTCATACCTTCCTAAAAATTTCAAAATCATGGATGCTTTTGAAAATCGTCTCAAGGAGTGGACGAATGAGTTCACAAATGTTGAGAAACATGACATGGGTGCATTTAATTTGGGATCGATCTTGAGTCTCAAACTAGTGAAGGTCGTGAAACCTTTCTTTGATGCCTTTCTTGATTATTGGGACCCGAATTTTCATGTATTCGCCTTTCCTAGAGGCGATATCTGCCCTTTCCCTGAAGAAATAGCTGCGATTGGAGGATGGGACCCAGAAAATGCACCTGCTATACCCTTTAGCTCTCAAGGGTATAAGAGTAAATTTAGAGACTTGCTTGGATTGACCAAGGTCGAGGTTGATCGTCTTGTGACCTGGAAAGGAGTTCGTATGTTTGACTTTATTGACTGATTTATAAATAGGGAAGACCCTTCTATTTCTTATGTTGCAAGACGCAGGGCGTTCGGGTTTTGTCTACTTCACTGCTATGTCCTTCAAGGGCATGTTGACAAGGAGATGAGAGGGGATCCTCGTTTCTTGAGCTTAGAACAAATGGGACTGCGCAAGAGTCTAGCATGCCTTTGCTTAGGAGAGACCATTCTTGGTTTGGACAACAGAAAAGCCAACCGCGAGCTTCCTTATTTGGGGAGTCCCATCATTCTGCAGGTAAGAACCCGCTTTTCTTTATCTTTTTTTTTTCATGCCAACCGTTTTTTCTTCTTTTTTTCTTTTTTCTTTTTTTCTTTTTTCTTTTTTTTCTTTTTGACTATGTGGGCATTAATTCCCGTCTTGCTTTGCAGGTTTGGCTTATGGAGCATCTGCGGTTGATCGAGCCCCCAGTTAATGTGCTAGGATACCATGCTCGATCAATTGCAATGAGAACCAGACTCTATATGGTGGACTTCACTCGGGTTTGGAACTATTGGGAAAATAAGCTGAAGAATGAAGGAGGTCCCCTAATCCGGTGGATTGTGCCATGGTGGCATCTCAGATAAGTCACTGGAGTTTCATCGTTAGACCCGACTCGGTCAGTTCGCATCCCTGGCTTGGATTTCATGATTTGCATTTTTTCGGAGAGGTTGATGAGGCAAGTGGGCGTTAAGCAGAAGATTCCGAAGCTTGAGACCGTTCCCCAAACTGCATTGGCACACACTACAGAGTCTAGTTGAGAAAGGGCAATGAAGTGGGCTCAGAGGAACATGTGGTTCATACCCTCTCCTATTGGTTCCTAATGGGTTTCTGACTCATACTTGCAATGGAGGAAGGCTGCTACTTCTGAAGAGCATGAGAAATTGAGGAAGCACGAGCCTGTTGATTACAAGATTCGAGAGGTAGCAAAGAAGAACCAGAAGTACTTAACTGAGGAGGAAGAAGAGGCCGGATTCCTAGTCGTTCATCCGTCGAAGAAACCGAAGACCGCTCCTGCCGTAGAGATGGTGGTGGATCGAAATGGTAAGGCTAGATCGCGAGAGAGACCTTTGGTGATTAGGTCGGAGATAGCACAAGAGCGCCCGGCTCGTGGTCGAGACAAGAAATATGACAAGGGTGACAAAGGCAAAGGGAAGATGGAAGAATAGCGTTAGTCATTTATTATAGTATTTATATATTATTATTAAGTTGTAATAAATGGCGTGGTTTTTAGAATCCTAGCCTAGTATTTATTTTCAGCATTTTATATTATGTGGCATATTATTATTATTTATGGAACAAATGAATAAAAGATTAATTAGTTAAGAAACTATTGTGATTTCCTTTCATTATTCTTGTCGAATTTTATATGCAAATGCAGATGTCTTTCTATTTACATTTTAAAATAATGTGTTGTATCCTGTGAAGGATTGCCTATGTATACATTTAAAAATAAAATCAAACCCTTGCGCGTATTTCGAATAAATGTAAAAGAATAATTGTTCAAAGCAAGAGCTTGTAGTGAACTTGAAAATAAGCATGAGCTTTACTTACTCCTAAAGTACAATTCAATTTATTTGATGATATGAGGATGTCGAAGTGTCAAAATGCAAGAGCAAGGTGAAATAAGTGTAATATCGTTTTTATTTCCTGTCGCATGAGCGGCAGGTGGGTACTACGCGAGGCGCGTTTCCTTGTCCTATACTAAGGGTAATATCGTTTCAGTTGGCCGAGGTTAGTTGGGTTAGCAAATTCATTTCCATCTAGGTCCGTAATTCTAACCGCACCCCCCGAGAGTATGGACTTGACTAAGAAAGGTCCGGCCTAGTTGGGTTTAAACTTTCTACGTGGATCAACAGGTAGGAGAGCTCTGACTGATTTGAGCACCAAATCTCCTTCTTTGATATTTCTAGGCTTAACCAGTTTATTAAAGGCTCGTTTGATACGTGCCTGATATGTTTGCATATTATGTAATGCGCGCAACCTTCGTTCATCCAAGAGGATGAGTTCTTCATATCTATATCTCTTCCAATCAGCTTCTGGAATTTGACTTTCGAGCAGAATGCGTAGGGATGGAATTTCTAGTTCAACTGGTTGTATGGCTTCCATGCCATAAGTGAGAAAGAAAGGAGTGGCCCCAGTAGGCGAACTAACTGATGTGCGATAACCCCATAGCGCAAAAGGTATTTTGCTAGGCCAATCTCGATAGTTATCGATCATCTTCTTGAGGATTGTGACGACATTCTTGTTAGCTGCCTCCACCGCGCCATTAGTTTGAGGTCTATATGGCGAGGAATGATGGTGTTTGATTTTGTATTTGGCTAACAATTGCTCAGTCTCAGCCTGGAAATGTGATCCATTATCACTGATGATCTCATGTGGGAAACCATATCGACAAATGATATTGGTTTGCATGAACTTTGCCACATTTTTGGTGGTGAGACTAGTGTAAGATGCTGCTTCAACCCATTTGGTAAAATAGTCGATAGCTACTAAAATGAAACAGTGACCTCCTATTCCGGCTGGAGTGATTTTCCCAATGATGTCGATTCCCCAAGCAGAAAACGGCCAAGGAGATGTCATGGTGTAAAGTAGTGAAGGAGGGACGTGTTGCACATTCCCGAAGATTTAGCAATTATGGCAATGTCTGACGTACTTGATACAATCCGACTCCATCGTGGTCCATTAGTATCCTAGACGCGTGATTTTCTTTACCATCATGGGTCCACTCATGTAAGGCCCACATTCTCCACCGTGAACTTCTTCCATCACTTTTTGTGTCTGTGAATGATCAAGGCAACACAAGACTACACCAAGAGGTGTTCTTTTGTACAATTCTTCTTGCATGAGGAGCTATTGAGAGGCTAGCAGGCGTATGACACGTTGTCCCCTCTTATCCATATCTGGTGGATATGTACCATTGAGTTTGAAGTTTAGAATGGCTTGAAACCAAGGTTCCCCTAGACTTTCTTCTTCATCTCTAAGGTGGTGCACATATGCTGGTTCTGAACGTCGTTCCATGCATAAAGGAATTTCTACCATGTTGTCTGGCATATTAATCAAAGATGCAAGTTTTGCAAGAGCGTCTGTAAATTGATTCTGTTCACGAGGTAGGTGTAGATAAGTGACCCGATCTAAGCATTGGGTGACTTGATCTATCCTAGCCTGATAGGGTGTTAGACTTTCACTTCGAATTTTCCAAGATCCCATAATTTGGTTAATGATCAAGGACGAGTCTCCGTGAACTCGAAGATTCTTAATGCCTAAACTTACTGCTGCTTGTAGACCAATGAGGTAAGCTTCATATTCTGCTGCGTTATTTGTCACCTCGAAGTCGAGTCTAACAGAAAGTGGTGTATGCTCGCCTTCAGGAGAAATGAGCAACACTCATATTCCAAATCCTCTTAGATTTGATGCTCCATCAAAGTAAAGATCCCAAGAGTCTACATTGGTTTGTAGTATATCTTCGTCTGGAAATGACCACATGTCTATTGCTTGGTTGTCATTGATGGGGTTATCTGCGAAAAATTCGGCAACGGCGCGCCCTTTTATAAATTTCAAGGGTACATATTTGAGGTCGAACTCTGAGAGCATTAAGGTCCACCTTGCCAAACGTCCGTTGAGAACGGGTTCCTCGAAGAGGTATTTGACGGGATCCATTTTGGAATACACTTTGACAGAGTAACTAAGCATGTAGTGGCGTAGCTTCTTTGTTGCCCACACAAGAGCGAGACATGTCTTTTCAAGAGGTGTGTACTTGCACTCATATTCCTAGAACTTCTTACTAAGGTAGTAGATAACTCTTTCTTCTTTCCCAACAGTTTGTGCGAGCATAGCCCCCATGGCTGTTTCGGTCACCGTGAGATATAAACCAAGAGGTTGATCTCGTTGAGGAGGCATTAGCACTGGTGGCTTGGCTAGTATCTCCTTAATTCTGTCGAACGCCTTTTGACAGCCGTCGTCCCATATGGTGTGATCCGTTTTCTTGAGCTTTTTGAAAATGGGTTCGCAGATCATAGTAAGCTTCGATATGAACCGGCTTATATACTGTAATTTGCCTAGAAATCCTCTAACCTCCTTCTCTGTTTGGGGTTGTAGCATTTCGATTAAAGCTTTGATCTTGGATGGATTAATTTCTATTCCCCTCTGACTGACGACATATCCCAGGAGCTTGCCTGACGTTACCCCGAATGCACACTTCTGAGGATTGAGCCTCATGTTGTACTTTCGCAGTCTTAAGAAGAATTTGCGAAGGTTATCAATATGCCCCTCCCTATCTTTGGACTTGACGATCATATCATCGACGTATACTTCTACTTCTTTATGTATTATGTGATGCAGCAATGTGGTCGCAGTGCGTTGATATATAGCTCCAGCATTGATTAGCCCAAATGGCATAACAGTATAGCAATATGTACCCCATTGAGTGACGAAGGGTGTCTCATGAATGTCTTTTATGGCCATCTTGATCTGGTTATACCCTGCATACCCATCCATGAAGGATAACAACGCGTAATCTGTTGTATTATCTACCAATATGTCGATGTACGGTAGTGGGAAGTCGTCCTTGGGACTTTCTTTGTTTAAGTCTCTGAAATCAACACAAACTCGGATTCGCCCATCCTTTTTGGGTACGGGGACTATATTAGCCACCCAGTCTGAATACTCGAAAACTTTGATGAACCCAGCTTTGAATTGTTTATCGACTTCTTCTTTGATTTTAAGAGCCCATTCGGTCCTCATTCGACGAAGCTTCTGTTTTACGGGTTTGAAACCTGGTTTTATTGGAATTCTAAGTTCTGCAATATCCCTATCGATTCCCGTCATGTCTTTGTAGGACCAAGCGAAAACGCCCTTGAACTCGTGTAGAAGGTCTATGAAATTGGCCCTTTCAGTTGGGTTTAAGGTCGTCCATATCCTAAGTTCTTGGGGTTCTAGTTCGGTTCCTACATTGATGGGTTCGGTGTTTTCTATAACTGGTGCCCCTTCCCCCTCTTGTAACATTTCTTTAACTATGTAGGGAGGTAATTCGATTAAGTCTGGGTCAGGATCATCCTCATTGTCATCGTAAATAGAATTGCATTCAGAATAACACAAAGAGTAAGGAGAATCTGATTTATTCATATTAAATTTTGAAAAGAGTTGAAACAAAGTAGTCATCTGTTCAGTAGTCAGTGGCAGTAAAGGGACAGCTACTGGGGCATTTCCCAAGCTACTGTTACTACTTGATGCAATGCTATGAGAAACAAGGGGATGGGGAGTGACGACAGAAGGAGACTCCCTAGCGACTTCTCTAGACCCAGACTCTAATTCTGACTCCGACGCTTACTCGAATTCGTAGTCTTCAGGTTCTCCTTTGAACATCTCTCCTTCTCCAGTGGTGACTTTGAAGAGCTTTCCTTGGTTGTTAGTCCACTTGATCGACTTTCTCCATCCTTTCTGATGATTTGAACTGGTTTCGGTGATTCATGTTGTGGGGTTGAAATGGTCATCTTGAAGTATCATGGTAATGATCTCATCTTGTGCCGCTCTAATGAATCGGTCTTCCCCAAATAGAAGGCTAACAGCATGTTCGTCTAAACAAGGTGTTTGACGAGTTTTGACGGAAGGAACCGTTTCTGAAGGAATGAAGTAGCAATCGTAGAAGACCTCGATTCCAGCTAGTCGCATTCCTTTATAGTGCCAAGGTTCGGGAAACCCGTGAAAGTACTCTTGATTCCCTTCTTTAACGAAGTACCCGTTTAGGGTAGGGAGATAGGGTCGCATCTGGATTCCTTTGTTCTTATGGTTTTGATACTGAGTGAGCATCTCCAAAGCTTCTTCTTTCGTGGGTTTGTATCCCAATCCTAATGGTATCCTCTGAGAGTTTCCTTCTTTGTAAGGTGCGAAGGTATTTTCTTGGCAGGATTCAGCGGCATTCCCGGGAAGTATCCCAGAGACTTGAGTATGTGGTTGACCACTAAATTGGAGTATGGATCGAAGTATAGAGGTGCTAGTTCGCTCTCTACAAGGTTTATGCTCTGAAAGCCCCCAGGCTCGTTTACTGGATCTGTGACTACTTGGTTGCTTGACATTTTCTCTATCACAGCCTTGATGGGTGACGAAGTGATCGTCACTACTTTGCCATCTAGAGGAATCTTAATCTTCTGGTGCAAGGTGGATGTTACCGTTTTGGAAGCGTGAATCCAAGGCCTTCCCAGAAGTATATTGAATGATGCTTCGATATCCACTATTTGAAAATTAAGCTTTCGTTCAATTGGCCCTGTGGCTATAGTGAGGTTGATTAGTCCTACTACCTTGCGTCGTGTTCTATCGTATGCTCGAACACCTTGGTTGGTAGGAGTCCAATCTGATTCTTTCATGCCCAATTTGTATGCCGTTTTTAGTGGTATGACGTTGACTGCAGAGCCATCATCTACCAAAGTCATTGGCACATTCTTCTTTAAGCATATGACGGTAATATATAGAGCTAGGTTGTGACTGGCGCCGAAGGGAGGCAAATCTTCATCTGAAAAAGTAACTGGGTTACTTAGTTTAACTGAATCTTGGAAGACCAAGTTGACTATGTCGTCAGGCGTAGAGTTGTGTGGCACGTTCAATTTAGCCAAGGCTTGCAGTAAAGCTTGACGATGAGGAAATGAACTCGCAACTAGTTGTCAGACTGAAAGATCAGCCTTTGTCTTTTGCAGTTGTTTTAGCAAGTGGTCAGTAGATGTATCTTCGCCATCATTTGGTGTGATGACATTAGTAACTATACCATTAGTTGTGGGACCGTTCTAAGAAACATTTTGATATGGATGCCCTGAACGAGTAAGGTGGTCTATATATTGATCTCCGTTAGCTTTGACTATATCCTCACTAACCTTGACTAGATAGTGTTTGGTGAGGTATTCATGTCATCGGCCCATATTCCGTTGACGATAGTAAGCTCTCTCAACCTGATGATCTCGGCTTCTAGACTGATTATTTGGTCGACCAGTTTGTCAAATACGGCGATTACCTCTTGCATTGTAGACTCTTGAGACAGACTTAGTGGCACGTTTTCCTTAGGCATGGTGCTTGGATTGCGTAGGGATGCTACTACATCTTCCAGCTCTGAAACTTGCCTACTTACACTCTTTGCCCATGCAATAAAGTCGGCAATGGTAGGAGAAATGGTAGAATAACTCCCCTCATCTTCTAATGCATGAATCTTATCTTCGACGGGAGAAATTAGGTATGAAAAATCCAAGGTGGATTCTTCATCTATAATCATCAGAACTCCAAGAGGATTCTAAGTATTGTTAGGCTTACCTCCAGGAGGTATGGGTAAACGACCATCTTCGATCATATCTTGAAGGACATGCTTTAGCTTGAAACATTTCTCTGTATCGTGTCCCTTGCCTCTGTGATATTCGCAGTATGCATTCTCATCCCAGAATTTAGACTTCTTTTCTGGGTCAGGTGTAAGCCCAATGGGTTGGAGCTTACCTTGTTTCATCAACCTTTTCAGAGCATTGGAATATGTATCGCCAATGTTTGTGAACTTCCTTTGTGGGTTATTCTTCTTTGATGATTCGACAAGGTTGACCTCATCAGTCTTTCTAGTAGAGCTATAATAACGACTTGTTGAACCTTGGTATCCACTACCCACCGTTTTGGACAATAGCCCTTTACGGATGTCATCTTCAATTCTCGTCCCAAGCACAGTCAGATCCTTGAAGGTCTTTATGTTTTGGTATCTCAAGTGGTTTGCGTAAATAGGTCTCAGGTTATCTACGAACTTTTCCATAAGAGTAGCTTCATCTGGACGTTCAACCAGTTGCGTGCTAGTCTTCCTCCACCTACTTAGAAAGTCGGTGAAGCCTTCTTTCTCATTTTGGGTAAGAACCTCTAGAGTGCGCATGTTGACTTGGATCTCAGAATTATCCGCGTATTGCTTAGTGAATTCAATTGCGGCATCATCCCAGGTGGCGATCTTCTTGTGTTCCAAAGAGTAGAACCATTGCTTAGGAATGGTGTCGAGACATGAAGGAAAGATCCTTAGGAACATCTCGGGTTTGATGCCTTTGATAGACATGTAGTCTTTGAAAGCACGAATGTGGTTCAAAGGGTTTTCATGCCCATTGAACTTTGGGATGTCATTCATGGTGAAGTTGGTTGGCAATTGAGCATTCACGGCCTCATACTTACGATTGTTCTCCCTGTAGATGTCATCTCCCTTAAGGTACATTAGTTGTTCCTCCAAGTATTGGAGTCGCTTTTCAACTTCACTAGGACCTAGTGGAGTGTTGGGTTGTGGTTGTCCAACAAAGGCTGGAATGTCATCATGGACGCTCGCATTGGGAACATCATTCTCTGCAGGAGGAAGCCTAGTTTCTACAGTAACTATTCGACCTTCAATAGCGTTGAGGCGAGCATAAGCTTGGTCTTGGCTTGTTTGGAGACGAGCGAGCGTAGCTAGGATTAGATCATTACCATTTTGGGGTTGTCTATTAACACTTGCGTGACTAGTTCCAGGCATCTTGAAAACTGGATAAGAGATCGACGACGAATCAAAACACGATCGACCATTTTAGCACACTTACTCAAAAAAAGACTCAACATGTGAAGTGGGAGTGTGCCACTTGTGTTAAGTGAAGTTTGAAAATGACAAAGTTTTGAAATGTTTGTCCTAAGCAACTGTAGTGTAGTTGTAGGAGTGTTAACTTGAAGTGAGGTTTTGAAATGGGTTTTGAGGCCCGAATTTTGACTGGACAGTTGGACAGAGTTTCGATTCATTTTGCGCTATTTTAGGCCATTTCGAAATGTTTACATTTTGAAAAAGGATTTTTATTTCGTCATGGTTTTGTTTACAAAATGGTGATCACCTATAAGCATTCATACAGGCATTATAACGGTATGCTGAGTGTATTTATAAGGGTTTTGGCTTAAAAGGTGGGTTGCCATACCAAGCAACCAAACCCTGGTCTATGGAGAGGTCAAGGCCAAACAAGTGTAAGGTCGGTTCCTAGTCCATTTCCTCGAGTAGTGAAAGCCCTTGATACAAACATAAGTATGTACCACGGTATGGTTGATGTCAATTGCTATCTATCCTTAGGCCCAGATAAGAATTTGGACCGTCCAGACGGGACGATTGGTCGAATGGGTTGGGTTGGGCCTACGAAGGCCGAATAAAACGACCTAAGAAGGTCGAGTAATGAAAACCGACAACTGTCTCGTACAAACTATTCCCTAACCTTGTTCAAGTTTCACCCTTGGCAACACGTAAGTGTATTCTCCCTAGCGGAGTCGCCAAACTGTGGACACGGGGGGCCCACGGGGGCGCTTGGAAACAAGCGTTTGCATTTGTGGAGTCGCCACCAATTTTATGGGAAATTGGAACCGTTCGAATACCTCGTGCCATGTCAAGACACAAAGTAGTGACATGAACACTAAGAACTCGTTACCCTTAGCATTCTATGTCTAGAATGACTCTCGTGGATGCCAATGAGCACATATGTTCACAGAGATCTGGAGTAAGGGGCGAGGGTACGTATTAGGAAGTCCTTTTACTGAACACCTAATCCCGCCCGCCTCGATAGCGGCCTCTAATGATTAGGGAAATTATTCATATTTGATATGTCGTCGATTATATGCATGGAATGCAACATCCATCGTTTTGATCCTAGAATGTGAATTAACTATGTCGGTGAACATGTAATTTAGCATACAATTAGGTCGGAGTTGATGTTAGATTAATTACATGTGAAGAACAAGCAAATAAATCATCCAAAAAATAAATAACAGTAAATAAATAACGATAAAAAAATTACAATAAATTACAATGATATAAGTGATTTACGTCAAAAATATACTTAAGACGGACGATTTGAGAAAAATAAAGGAAAATAAATAAGGTTAGAAAATATGGACAGATTAGGAGTGATATTATGACTAATAGTCGATTAATACGTAACCAAAAAATTAAATCAAAGCAAGAACGAAAGTTCAGAGACAGAACTCATCCCGGAACAGACGCAGCATTGCTACGTCCCTTGGAAGAGGCGCAGCTTTCACTGCGTCTGTTCCTGAGATGAGTTCTAACTGTGAAGACAGAACTGCAGGTAGTTAGTGTTCGTTGGTGTATTTAACGATTGATTATTGATATTCGACTCGAGTGAAAGTGATTTAGCATGTTAATTATATACAAGACCGTCATAAAAGCGATAACCACGAATTAGAACGGATTAAGACTAATTAATACGAGTTATGAACGAGTTATAAACGAGTTAGGACTAACTAGGATTAATTATGGAGACGAAAACGATTTGAAAGAACGTAATAAACTGAAATAAACGACACAAATATGTACAAGGACGAATTCCAGAGACTTGATATGAATGAATCGAATCTCCAAAATCCGGGTTTGATTTAATGACGAAAACCCGCAAATATCGATTATTAGGGATTTAAGCCGCAAAATAAAACACAATAAATATTAAGAATGTATCAAAATTTATTATGTGTATGAATGAAAGAAAGAAAATAAGAAATTAAAACGAAAAGGAACGAATCAACAGAGAACCGAGGAAGAAGAAGAAGAGCAGGAAGTGCGGCAGCCTCTGGAAGAGGCGCGGCAGGTGCTGCGACTCTTCAAAGAGGCGCAGCAGTTGCTGCATTTCTTCTCGACGTCTGGTTACTGCTGATCCGTAAAAGTAGTTTAATAAAAGGGTTTTATAAGTCGGTTTTAAACATACTTTTGACGTAAATCTTATAATAATTGGTACAAAAAATAAAATACAATAAAAAGATGGGATTTACACCCTCAAACTTACATGTTTGACGAAACGAGATTAACTAAGTTAACGTTTAGTGATTGCTCGACTCGAATGTATGAAGAAAGTGCCCTCGTAAGAGGATTTAGATTAAGTTGATTGATGTGTAGTGGTCAAATTGGTCGGTCATGCAACATGACTGGTACTCAGAATGATCTGAGCTTACGTGGTCGATTGATCAAGCACGTAGACGTCAAAAGCTTAGAGTACGGTCTTAGAATGCAAAGAGAGAAGAAAAGGGCGGACACTCGTGTGAAAAATATGTGGAACGAAAGTCCCTATTTATACTAAAAAATATGGAGAGTTATGGAATGACTCAAACTTTGGAAACAAATCATGGAAAAATCTGGAAAGAGGCAGAAACGAGCTGGGGAAGAGGCGCAGCAGCTGCTGCGACCCTTGGAAGAGGCGCAGCATTTGCTGTGTCATTTCCCCAGTGGTTTCCTCCTGCGGAAGAAAAATTCCGCGTTTCTTTTATGGAATTGCGGTGGATCTCAACTTCCTTATTTCTTAAAATAAGATTTTTGGGATATATTTTGCCAAAAGATATAAAATTAATTTATGGAATAAATATCCAGAATATTCTAGGACATCCCGACTCGGCATTTTAAACGGTTTATTAGAAAATGAAGCGGTTTTTGACCCGGACTCCAAATGAACTCTAATTATTGTCAAAATGACCGTATCGGTGCGTAGATGACAACCAAGGGGTAGACACAAGTATTTGAGCTATCACTTGACGATAAAATTACGAACTGTCATAAATAATTCCGCGTACCAAACATGCGGCCCAATCATCACTGCGTGGTTGGCGGAAGGTGCAGAAATGAGGTACCTACAGTCTGCGATTTAGCCTATCAGGCATAAGGATTAATGCAAAAATATGGATGAGATTTACATGACGGCGTAGCATGGAAGACTTTGAATGAACCTTTAAGCCCTTGCATGATCTTTTGACTAATGGACTCTCATGATGCGCTCAAACTCATTTGTATGTGAAAGAACATTTTTGTGTGAAAATACTCACCTATCCTCGACTCATGAGAATGTGCCCGCAATCTAATATGGTAATTATTTCAAAACTACAAGTCAAACCATTCAAATGTAAGCATGAAAAAGAAGCCATATGAGTAAGAAGAAGGCAAATAAGTAATGGGTAAGAAAGGGGAACAAATGATTTATGGTATGTGGAGCTAAGTCAAGCTAGTAACAACCATATGCAAGGATGCTCAATTCCCAAAACAATTCCCAAAAATATCGATACAAATAATAAGAATACAAATTCCCAGGGTTAAATTTTGTGAAGGGGTTCATAAAGGCAAATTTAATCATGTGAATGGCTCAAAAATGCTAATAACAAATGAATGCATGCTTATGAAGAGATGAAATCAAGACCATATTTGTGCGCTTTGATGAAACACACACCATAAGGAGACCTACACTCACCTAAAAGAGACCGGATATGGATGCATCGGTCTAAGGAGGTTCCACCTTACCAATTTTGTAGCTTGCCAATAGACAAGATCAAGCCTATTCAGTTCATTTTCCATCTCTCACCTATTATGTCAAGACATCCCCATGTAGTAATTATCCCATCAAATAAGAATAAATCATTAGCTAAAAGTTATCATTAGGATAAGCAAGAGAGCAAAAGGTCATTTTTATGACAAAAGTAGGTTATAAGCAAGCAAAAACACACAATTTTCTCAAAATTTCAGATTTTTCTAAATGCAAACTACACTACAATGCAAATGCAATCTCCGCCCAAGCTAAACATAACATTGTCCTCAATGTGCCAGCATGTAAATCACCCAACTAAACCATAAAAATGGCTCAAAACACATAAACAAGAAGGACAAGGGGTCATATTTAATGGTTGTGAGAAAATAAACTAAAATGCAAAGGAAATAACATTTACTAGACTTTATAATGAAGAAACGATGTTTGCAAGTGATTCTCAATTTTCTACGATTTTTTTTTAAAGTTTTTTTTGAAGTTTTTTTTCCGGAAACATTTGCGTCCACGATCGGGGCTTGGGAACCCCGATCGGAGTTGACCAAGTCTAGCCGAGTTTGACTTTTCCTCATGTTTCTTTTAGCTCCTCCGTTGTACAAATATACCGCAATATGTACAACCATCAAACTATCTTTGTGTAGATACCCAGTATGGACAGTTGACAGACTCTAAACTGTTCCCGACGACAGGTCCTTGGCTCGTACCCTCGAGTCGCCTTGGCGTCGCCCTTCCCGATGGCAGGTCCTTGCCCCGAATCCTTTCGAGCCGCCTTGACGTCGCTTGGGTCTCCAGGTTGTAATCTTCGATTGACCTGGGGGCTCTACTTTGACTTTCACCCTGTCCAAGCCTCAGTCAAAGTGGGGGCTCAGTAGATACCCAGTGTCTGCTGAAACTCCAACAAACACCCGATGATTATCGGACTATAACATTTCAAGACTTTTCAAAAGTACGTGGAGTGTTTAATACATGACGACGGCGTCGCAATGACACTAACTAGAGTCAAAACCGACACCGGATCAAAAACCGACTCAAAAATTCAAATCCCGACTCCAACAACGAGTCAAACCGAGTCAAACACAAAAACAAACCATTCAAATGCTTCTATGTTAAGATTTCCTGGAATCTTACATTGTCAATTACCAAACATGTTCATCCAAATCCGAGGATAGAACAAATGATGATTTCCTCGTGTGATAGTGACAAGACACATCGAAGACCCGCGACGTGGCTCGCGCCTCTTTTAGCAGCCCAGGTGGCCACCTCGCTCAAAACTTACACAACCACTCATTTTCCTATAAATACCCCTCAAATGGCCCCATTTGAGAACTTACGCGAGTGTCCGCCCCCTCTTTCTCCCTTAAAATTCTCGACTCGACTTCCTATGTCACAATCCGACGCGTATTTACGACCTACCGATCGTAAATATAAGCCTTACACATTGTTTGGTACTGTCATCATGCATTATATCACTTGACCGACCATCTCGACCACTACACCATCACTACACTTAATAAAACACTCTTTTTACTTACTAAAACGGTTTTAAACCGAGTCTTTTCCGACCAAACGAGTTGATACACTTACGTCGGTTTCTCGCCATAACCAAGTATGTAAGTATGAGGGTGTAAAAATCCTTCTTTCATCATGTCTTTACTTGTTTCATGACTATAACATGCTAAATCATGCATAACATGGTCCAAAACATGGGAAGAATCAGCCAAAACCGGACTTTTTGGTTGAGGTAGAGGCTACTTACGTAGCACACAGGCTCGCGCCTAAAGCAGCCTGCCCAGCCTTAAATCTAATCCGGGTTTGCTCTCTTCTTTTCCTCTTTAATCTATTTTCATATTTGTAATCGGTTTTTATCATTTCAAATTTATTCAAACCCTTTTTTTATTTCATTTTTACAAGTTTTTAACCATAAAACATTTTTCACCCATGGTTCTTAATACCACGATGGTTTAATCCGTGTTTCGGTGATAATATTTGGTTAATTACATTTAAAATGTATTTTAAAACCTTTTATTTCATTTCTTTACATTTTGGAAGGTATTTTAAAGCCTCTCATCATTTCTTTACATTTCCAAAATAAATGTATTAGTCACCAACACAAAGTCATCCTTGGTTCTACATACCATGTCGGATTTTAACTCGAGTACGATGATGAATGTCGACTAATTATATTCAAATAAACTTAAAACAATTAGTTCATAATTATTTTCAAAACTATTCATGTCAAACTTATAAAGTCGAACCCGGCGTCGAATATCATCAAAACAATGATGATTATTCAAGTCTCGTTCCTCAAATCAACACAAATACGACCTAAACAGTCCTTTCAAACCAAAATGGGTCCAAATACCCATTTTCAATACGTTTTATATACGTTTTTCAATGGTCAGAATGCGTCTTGTACCGTTGACTGACTCGCGCCTAAACAGGCCATTTCGTTTCCTATTTTCAAACCAGGGGAGACTCCCTTACACCGCCAATAGGCTCGCGCCTCATCTGGCTGCCTGGTGCAGGGTCTATTCCCTTTCCAGCATTATTCTAGGACGATCCCGACTCCGGCTAACCCGGATATAGGACGGATCAGACGACTAACTTGCTCATTCAAAAACCGTAATTGCAAAACGTCTTGTTAAGACAAATAGATCACGTTATGCACCATAAACCTAATTTGGTAAATGGATGTTTAATTTCCGTCTTTCATGCAAATCGACCATAAATCCAACTCGACATCTTATACTTGATACTTAGATTAAATCAACCGACTTAGAATTATTGGATGCACATTCATGCATTTAAACCGTTTTATCAACTTTTGCATTCAACCAACCAAGATCGATCAGTAGAGGCCGCTACCGCGGGCGGGATTGGGTGTCTGATTAAAGGGCTTCCCAATACGTACCTTCACCTCTTACTCAGAAACATTGGATAGTAGACGACCTTATCCAGGGCGTACGAGAGTCATTCTAGAGATAGGATGCTAAAGAGGGACGATTCCTTATCTTTATTACCTATGTCAAACACTGCTTTGTGCTTCGTTTGACCGAGGTATAAAGTGGATTCGAACGGGTTCCAAGCATCCCACAAATACTTGGTGGCGACTCCGAACATCTCTAATCGTTTCGAGACCCTTAACGATACGAAACCGACCGATCTAAAACGATCCGGTTGAAAGCATTTTTACGCCGCCGAGCGTGGCTTTCAAAAGACCACTGCCATTGTCCACAGATCGGCTGGGGATACGCAGGTGGGCGCACGTCCACAGATTGGTGACTCTGCTGGGGAAAACTAGGACACTTGTGTGTTTGTGATCCCTAGCTGGTGAGACTCGAACGAGGTCTTGGTTGGAATGCATTAATTGATATTACGGTCACGGTCGGGTTCCTTGTCCGGGCCTATAACCTAACCCTTTTCGACCAATTGGCTCGTCTCGTCGATGTGAGTTTTCTCATCCCCGCGTTTCGAATCCCGATTGAGTCAAGCATACCATTGACGTTACACATTTTTGTTTCGTCAAAGAGCTATCATCACTTTCGAGCACGAGGCTAGGGCACCCTCCTTACACATTTTATTTGGATTGGTATCCCTCTCGCAAATCGGGGTTTGATTGCTTGGTGTGTAACCCACCCTTTTAAGCCAAAACCCGTGTCAGCATTATTCATATTATAATGAACTGTGAGTACTTATGTGCCTTGATCATAAGTCATTCCGTGTCATTTTTCAAACTTTTAAAAAACATCTTTTTGCGCCGTTATAATGGTCGTTTCAAACCTCGGGCTTTCGCCGACCGTTGCATTTCAACACGCCTTTCTAGGCCGTCGTAATGACGATTTTCAAACCCGTTTTTTATAAGCATTTCAATACGCCTTTCTAGGCCGTCGTAATGACGATTTTCAAACCCGGTTTTATAACCATTTCAACACGCCTTTCTAGGCCGTCGTAATGACGATTTTCAAACCCGGTTTTTATAACCATTTCAACACGCCTTTCTAGGCTGTCGTAATGACAATTTTCAAAACCCGGTTTTAACAACCATTTCAAATCACTTTTTTTTACGCCGTTATAATCGCCACGTCTAGACACTTATTTTAACCCGTTTCGTGCCGACAATGGCTCTTTCAAAACCCGAGAAAAGCACACACCCTTTTCTCGAGACACTTTCGAGATCCCGAGGACCATACACCGTCCCCGAGACCTCTTCAAACATAAAACCCGATTTTCAAAACATACAATTTTGAATTTCAAAAACCGTGTCGGATTGAGTTTTAATTTGAGCCGTTTTTCTGCCTCAGAACCATGGCCCCGTCTTAAACTTCGTCCAACAACAACAATGATAACAACAGAGATGTCACAACTGCTCAGCTAGCCAGCCTACTCACTGCTCTTAAGGTCACTCTGGATCATGTCGAGACCCGTATCGACACCCTGGAAAACAAAGAAGCTAGAGAACACAACACTCCGCCTTTGACTGAACCTAAGAAAAGGCTCAAGCTCTTGGAAGAACAACTCCTAGCCCGGGGTAACGATATCCATCTTGAGAACAACCGAAGGTTTGAACCTGTTGGGGATCAACTACCTGACAACTTTTCGTTGACCGATGTGCCCAAATTCAAGGGAGTGGAGGACCCACTCAATCATATCCGAGCCTTAAAGACTACATGGCCATAAAAGGGGTCAAACAGGAACTTTTCACCTGGATCTTTCCATCATCCTTGGAACCGATCCCTCACCAATGGTACTACTCCCTTGACCCGAAGAATCTTACTACCTGGGATGAGGTCGCAGTTGATTTTGCCAAGCAATATGCCGATAATGTCGAAATCCAAGCCAATACCCCTACTCTTGAGGTCATAACCCAGAATGACAAGGAGGGATTCAATGAGTTCTTAACCCGTTGGAGGAGGGTAAGCACTCAATTGGTCAGCAAGCCGAGTGAGTCAACCTTGGTGGAAAAATTTGTCAACAATCTCCGCCCAGTATATGCCAACTTACTGAGGTACCAAAACATTAAGACCTTCCAGGATCTGCAAATCCTTGGGACACGCATTGAAGACGACCTCCGAAAGGGTGTCCTAGCCAAAACCACCGGTAGAGGCTACCAGGGATCCGCATCAACCGGATCTCGCCCTTATGGTCAGACGAACAAGATTGATGAGGTCAAACTGCTTGAACCAACCGCCAAGAAGGCTGAGCGCCCCCAAAGAGTGTTCATCAATATAGGGTCAACTTATACAAGCGCCCTGAAGAGGCTTATGGACCAAGGGAAGTTACAACCGATCGGACCCACCCCGGATCCGTCTGATGCTAAGAAATCCCGCTTCTGGAACCCTAATGCCTACTGTCAATACCACCAAGGGAAAAGGCATGACACAGAAACCTGCTTCAAACTCAAACACATCATCCAGAACATGATCGAGAAAGGAGAATTGCCTTTGCCTCCACCAACTAAGCCAAACAACAAAACAAACCCTTTGGGAATCCATGCTATCTCCGATGACGAGCCAACCGTGGACTGCTCACACCTCATCCAGCCAATTGATGACGAGGTGAATGCCCTGGAGAAGGATGCCTCGGACGGGGTATTTGTGTTCAGTGCCGCGACAATTCTCACCATGTTCCAACAAGTTGAGGAAGGTATAGCCAGTCTCTCCGAAAGGATCACCCGACTTGACGACGCTTACCACCGTCTGATTTTCAATCCTCCAACACCACGGGGAAGGTCCCCCAAACACCCAAAACTACCCTCACCCAGATGGATTGCTCCCGCGACCATTCTGGCATGCACCTTACAATAATCACCCTCACAATAATCAACCTCACAAAAACTAACCTCATAAAAACTACCCTCACAAAAACGTTCCTCCCAAAAACTGCCCACCGAGGTGCCTTCGAGATCCTTAAATCAATGGCATCTGGAGAGATGATGTTGAAGATGTCTATACTGTCCAAGGGAAAGTGAAACAGGCAAAAGAGATCGGTCATCTTACCCGGTCCAGACGCCCCTATCAAAACCCGAACAATTAAACGGACGCTCCAACAACGAATGACCACGTTGTCCCGGACATGGACACTCAACCCAAGGCTCCCGAGAATTCGATCCTCAAACAACTGCAGAAAGCAAAAGCCGAAATCTCAATTTGGCAACTGATTGCTACCTCCTTTGAGCATCGGCAAGCTCTACTACAAGCCTTGGGAAAACTGACTGTGCCCTCTACCTCCTCCCCGGAAGAAGTGGTGGCACACATGACAAGGGATGTCCCTAATTTGAGCAACCCGGTCATCTTCTCTGATGAAGATATCCCTCCCTTCGGAGCCAACCACAACCTGGCCCTATATATCACCGTACAATGCCTCAAAAAGAATGTGCATATGGTCCTTGTGGATGACGGATCCGCAGTGAATGTCATTCCCCTCAAGATGGCTCACAAACTGGGTATCAAAGAAGCTGATTTGGTCCCAACCAATCAAGGAGTATGCGCTTATGACGGCACTCATCATAAGGTCGCAGGGCTTATCACTCTAACCGTCGCAACCGGACCACTGGAAAGACAAACCAGTTTTCAGGTAGTCGACATTGACGCCTCCTTCAATATGCTTCTGGGACGTCCCTGGATCCACGCCGTCAAGGCAGTTAACTCAACTCTCCACCATAAAATCAGGGTCCCCTTCAACGGGAAAACGATCACAATTTCTGCTTCCCTGATCAAAGACGTCATGAAAAAGGGAATAGCCTCCCAGGCCATTGAGGAGGACGACAATGAAATGTGGGGATTCCAAGCCGTGAATGCCATAACCGATGAATCAACACCTCTTGATTGTGACCCGTTCGCCAACCTCACAGTCAACCGCATTCTGATGTGCCAGGGTTACTTCCCGGGTTTACACCTCATTCCACTGAAGAGCACCTTACCTCGCTTGAAACAGGCTAAGGTCCCCAACATCCCCTTCGGACTGGGCTATAAACCTACCGACGAAGATATCCAGGAGATGAACCTCCTAGTTCGGAAGCGCAAAAAGCACGGAGTTATCCTCCGTCCCTATCATTTGACCCTCAATGGATACTTTGTCCCCGAGGGAGAGTCCGAGCTCTACTATGACTTTCCGGAGCCGATCTATGACTCTGTGGCCAAGGTCAAGTACCGGGTGTGGAAGTCTTCAAGGACTGGTACTTCATCCCCGACAACACCGAAGCTGCATCAACCGAGTCTAAGCCGTCCTCATGCCTCGACGGACAAGCTGTCACTCTCCTCTTTGGAGAAGATAACATCGGGCACCTCGACTATGAGGACATCATCAACATCGCTCTGAAGGACAACCAATTTGACCCAACCGCCTTGATCTCCGACACTGACCCGGAGAAAGCTACACAGGGCTGGAGAAAAACCGTCAAGTGGACCGATCGCCAAGGCCGCATTCTCAAGATCACAACTGGATAAGGCCCTATGTTCAAAGAGGGAAGTGAAGGAGAATCTGAGTCTTAGTCGGAGTTAGAGTCTGTCATAGCTCCTAACACTCCTGATGTCCCAGTCAAGGTCCCATTCCCGCTGTTTTATCACAAACTCGTGGCTGATTCAGAGGCTGAGTCTACTAGGGTCACTCCCAATCCCATGAAAGGTGGAAACCTGGAGCCTGTTCCAGGGGCCACCTCCTCTGCTGTGTCGCCTCTGACTGACCATGAGATGTCTGTCCTCTCCGAACTTTTCGCTTGTGTCAACTCAATGAACGCTAAGTTTGCTTATAACTCGTCTCAATTTAACTGCAATGCAATTCTGAATGACTATGAGGAATTTGACTTGAGTGACTACCCACTTCACCTAGCCAAAGAACTTGACAAACGGGAAACCAGAACCCCCCATCATTGAGGAGACCGAACCTATTAACGTAGGAACCGACAACACACCTCAAGAACTTAGGATAGGGACAACCCTTGACCCCTCGGAAAAACAACAGTTCATTAACCGCCTCCACGAATACAAGGGCGTATTCGCCTGGTCCTACAAAGATATGCCTGGGATTGACAAAGAAATTGCAGAGCACCGGATACCCATTAATCCTGGAGCTAAACCCGTGAAGCAAAAGCTGCGTCGGATGCGTCCTGAATGGGCCCTGAAAATCCAGGAAGAAGTGGATAAACAGTTCAAGGCTGGTTTCATCAAAGTGTCTGAGTACTCCGACTGGGTGGCCAACATTGTTCCTGTACCAAAGAAGGACGGAAGAATTCGGGTTTACGTCAACTTTAGGGATCTGAACAAGGCGAGTCTGAAGGACGACTTCCCTTTGCCACATGTTGACATTCTGGTGGACAATACTACCGAACATGCTCTCCTATCATTCATGGACGGGTATGCTAGGTACAACCAGATCAAAATGGCTGAGGAAGACATGCACAAGACTGCATTCACTACACAGTAGGGTACATACTGCTACACGGTCATGCCTTTCGGTCTCATCAACGTCGGGGCTACCTATCAAAGAACCGCTACCACTCTCCTATATGATATGATGCACAAGGAGGTGGAGGTATATGTCGATGATATGATTGTCAAATCAAGAGAACGAACGACCACATCAGCGCCCTTCGGAAATTCTTCGCTCATCTGCGGAAGTATAACATGAGACTAAATCCTCAGAAATGTGCATTCGGGGTCACCTCCGGAAAACTTCGCGCCTCCGATCACATCGATTGGGACGACGATTGTCAAAAGGCCTTCGACAGGATAAAGGAAATCCTATCCAAACCTCCTGTCCTCATGCCACCTCAACCAGGAATCCCTTTATCCCTATACCTGACTGTTACCGACACAACCATGGGAGCAATGCTAGCACAAAGAGTCAACGGTGAAGAACGAGCCATCTACTACATCAGCAAAAAGTTAATTGAGTACGAAACAAGGTACACCCAACTGGAGAAGACATGCCTTGCCCTAGTATGGTCAACAAAGAAGCTGCGGCATTACATGCTCAGCTACACGGTCCACATCTACTCCAAGATGGACCCGGTCAAATACATCTTCGAAAAACCCGTACTAAACGGAAGGCTGTCTAGGTGGACACTCATGCTGTCCGAGTTTGATCTCAAGTTTGTACCTATCAAGGTTATCAAGGGAAGAGCAGTTGCCGATTTCCTAGCAGAGAATCCCGTCAACGAGGATCCAACGACCGACACATGGTCAGTTCCTGACGGAGACATCCTTTGTGCTAACTCCGACGCATGGGACCTATACTTCGATGGTGCCTCATCGGCCTACAAGCAGCCATCACACTTGGCATTAAGAGACTGAGGGTCCACGGCGATTCCTCACTCATCATCAATAAGGTGTCCGGATCATGGAAAATCCGAAGTGGCAGCTTAGCTCCCTACCGAGCGAAGATCAATCAAGAGGCCGAGTTCTTCGACCAAGTCGACTACTTCCCCTTGCCACGAGAGGAAAATCAATTTGCTGACGCCCTGGCAAAACTTGTCGCGCTCGTCAACATACTTGACGACATGACATCGATGCCCCTATATGTCGAGAGAAGGAGCGAGCCAACTCACATTTTTGCCATCAACAACGACGAGGAAAGCCATGATGAACCCTGGTACCAAGCCATCCTCAACTACAAAACCAAAAATGAATTCCCTCCTAACTCTGATCAAAGAGGACAAAGAGCCATCCGTTTACTTGCATCACAATTCATGATAAACCAAGATCAACTATACAAAAGAACACCCCAAGGAATTCTCCTCCTTTGCATTGACTATCACAAAGCCAAAAACGTCATGGGAGAGGTCCACGATGGAGAATGTGGCCCTCACATGAGCGCAATGATGCTTACCCGAAAAATCATGCGGCTAAGCTACTATTGGACCACCATGGAAGCCGATTACCATAACTACGTCAAACATTGCCACAATTGCCAAATCTTCGCCAACATACAACACATACCACCATCCCTTTTATACACCATGACATCACCCTGGCCTTTCTCCACCTGGGACATCGACATCATCGGGAAAGTCAACCCGATAGGTACTAAGGGGCATTGCTTCGTCCTCGTCGCCATCGACTATTTCACTAAATGGGTGGAAGCGCAGTCATATGCAGTCTTGACCGCCAAACAAGTGGCCAAGTTCATCCAAAACAACATCATCTGCTGATATGGGGTACCCCATGAAATCATCAGCGACCAAGGCTCTCACTTCCGGGCGGAAACTCAGACCTTGCTGGGCAAATACAAGATTAAACGACATCGATCATCCCCCTACCATCCCCAAACCAACGGAGCGGTGAAGGCAGCTAACAAAACTCTCGTCACCATTATCAATAAGATGCAAGATAACTACCGCGATTGGCCGAGCAAACTCCCATTCGCACTTTGGGATACCGAACCTCCATTCGAACACCGACAGGCGCCACACCCTTCTACCTAGCATACGGTATGGAGGCGGTTCAACCGGTAGAGTTAGAGGTCCCATCTCTGCGCATCCTACTGGAGAGTCAAGTTCCTGAAGCGGAATGGACCCGTCGAAGGTACGAACTACTCACTTTTGTAGACGAGCGGCGGCTCAACGCCTTGCACAATGTCCAGCTATACCAACGACGTATACAAAGGGCATTCAACAAGAAGGTTAAACCCAGGAATATCCGAGAAGGCGACTTGGTCCTCAAATCGGTCCGAGCACCACTACCCGTCGATCCGAGGGGGAAATTCAAACCCAACTGGGCCGGGCCATACCTGGTCAAGAAAATACTTTCGGGGGGCGCAGTGAGATTGAGTGACCTAGATGGGGAGGATTTTACAAACCCGACCAACCTAGACCAACTCAAGAAATACTACCCTTGAACCATAGCAACCAACGACCTCAACTCTAGTTTTACAACTAGCAACCGCCTCAAACCTTTTCAAGTCAAGTTCCTCAAACGCGTTCTAATTTGAAATTGCATGTTTTATCGAGTCTAAGGTTGCGGCACCTTGCCCGTTTCGAATGTCCTTTGATCTGTAAAAGGCAACATCCATTTGCACTAAAACAAAAAAAAACCCGAACTACGTGCATGGTTTGATTTCACCTCTTCAGGTGGATACGTAGGCAGTCCCTCTTATACATGAGGGATACAACCACAAAACCCAAATAAATTTACAAAACATTTCGAACTACGATCATGGTTTGATTTCACCTCTTCAGGCGGATACGTAGGCGGACCTTTCTTACACTAGAAGGATACAACCATCCCCATAATCACCCCCCCCCCCACATACAAAAAAAAAACATCCCCGTAATAAATAAAAACCCCACATACAAAAAAATCCCCATCAAAAAAGAAAGGGAAAAACATTCCCTTTCCTCACAAAAAATACAAAAAATGAGCCTTTCTCCCTTCCCACAAAAATCCCACTTTCCCGAGTGCAAATGTTTAGGACGATTCAAACCGAATTGCCTTTACAAAATGGATGAAAGAAACAAGCGTTCACAATTTCGACACGAGCAATCCTCTTATTTAATTAATAATGGGAGGGATTAAAAATTCAACAACAAATAAAGCTCGACGAGTCTACAACTTGTCAAAACTAAGGTGTCGACTAAAACACCTCACATAATAAAACTAGCACAAAACACACAAAACATAGCTAGTATAACATAATAAAAAACTCACAACACTAATATAACATAATAATAAAGTGGCTAATGGAGGGCTTCACTCTTCCATTCTACCATTGCCTTTTCCCTCGGGGTACATCTTCCCCTTGTTCTTCTTTTTAGCCCGCCTAGCATGGATTTCCTCTTCGGAACTGATCCTCAACGGATCTACAACGGCAACGGCCTCCGGTCTAGTGCAAGACCCCAGCATGTTCGGCCCGAAACGAGCCCATGCACGGCCCACTACATTTTTGGGACCCGAACTTCTCCTCTTTAGTGGCCTTATCATATCCGGGCTAGCTCCATCAACATAGTCCTCAAAGAAGGCACGGTTGGCCTTGCCAACCTCTCGATACGTCAAGTCAACAACCTCGTCCTTGTGGTATTTGGACCTCTCCTCCAAGGACGAAGCTCTTGACCACTTGACATAAGCGAGAGTTACCCATGTCGTGGCAACGGGGTTTGGTGCCTTCCAAAGCGGCCAAGTGGCCCACCATCTTTCAAAGACCTCCATAAGCTCGGAGTTCCGGAAAACATTCTCTTGGATAAGGGTATCTTGAGCGGGCACTATTTGTTGACGCCCCATTTGCCTCATGAGCCTTTCGGGATAAACGAAGGAAGAGACCTTCAAACCCACCACCATCAAAGAACGGGGACTATCACCCGAAGCGGGTAACCCCGTGTAGGACCTCAAGTGCCACCATGGCACCACCCAACGGATGTGAGGACCACCCTCCTCCGCCAATCTTACGGCCCAATAAGCCTCGGTGGAAGCAAAGCTATCCGAATACAACTTCTTCCTCATGGTAAGGTGACGGAAAGAATAAGAAGAAGAATCAACCGGAGGCTCTACATACCTTAGCCTCTCCAATAACCACACTTGGAGGATCCTTAGGGGTCCAAATGAAGGATCTTCTCCACAAGAGCCTTCCTTGTCCAAAGCTTGGATGATTTCGCCAAGCACCAACCATGATGGATCTCTACCATGCTCCATTTGCTCAACCACGTGCACGAGGGTCATGCTACCATAGCATTTTGGCCCCTCCTTCTTCAAAGCATCAACAAAGAGGTATATATGGACAAGGCAAAAAGCAAGAGCCCTTCTCCTAGCCACCTCCGAAACATTGGCATCTAATCGGTTTGAAAAGATGTTGATAAGAGCCAACATATCCACACCATGTGGAGCAAGAAGGAAGTTGACTTAACTTGTCGACAAGCCCAACATTGAACGAAATTTCTCCTTGTAGCACAACCGAGTCGGAGGAAGCACTGGAACACAACCCGGCCACCCACCAATGGCTCCAACTTTATCGGCAAGAGGACAAATTTCACCTTTCGGGAAAACGAAAACATGGTGTTTCGAATCCCAAAACCGAGAGCATGCTTCGAGAAATGAGGATTGCACCTTGACTTGATGGAGCACTAACAATTGACCAACTCCCATGCAAATGAGTTGATACTTTTCGGGAGGCGACAAATCCCGACACCATTATCGCAACGCATTCTCAAAGGCATCCATGAAATATTTTTGTGGAAAAGGAAGAAGAGGTTTTGTAGAGATGATTTTGTGTTTCGGATGATGAAACAATGAAGCACAAACATCACTATTTATACAAAAACAATCAGCGCGTTTTTCAGAAAAAAGGGAGAGCTGGCTTCTATCGCCCAATAGCTCGCGCCTCTTTAGGCCTATTCCCAGGATTCTCGCCTTGAATTGTCCCTTTCAAGTTGTGTTTTCTCCTGACACCTCAAACCTTCCGCTGGAATGCTCACGCCTCGTCGGGATGGTCCAGGACATTTTGTGTTTTCTCACACTCACATTTCCTTTTTTTTACGTTTTACGAAATCTGACACGATTCCCATGACGCAGCTTTAAACATACGGATTTTTCTTTCTTTTTTTTAAGGGGGGAGGGCTAGTCGCCCCGATCCGCGACGGATCGTTTCCATGTCAGACAATTCGTTTCCATGTCAGTCGAAATTCCGAAATTTTTTTCGCTTTTTTTCGTGATTTTGCCAAAAATAAAATCGAAAATTGATAACACGACATCAATTTTCCTTAAATTTCAAGCACTCACAAATTCGAGTCTTGATCTCACAAAAAAATCAAATCAAATACACTCACAAAAAATCTTTTCTAAAATTCATCCCTGACGGTTTGAGTTTGAATTTTTTTTTATCAGTCACAAATCAATTTCAACAATTCCGATGCAATTTAATTCAAGACACGAGTTAGTTGCTCAAAAATGTTCAAATCAATTCCTTTTGGAGTCCAAACGTGACGATTTGTTGCAAATTTTCAAAATACCCTTTCAAATTTCAAATTTGAATTTTTAACTTTGAGTCGTCATGGTTAAGTTTTGGTTTCAATCAATTGTTTGTTACATGTTTACGTTTATGCATATGTGCTACCTGTTGCCTGTTTTCTACACTAACGATGCAGGAACTAGTGCGAAGCAAAAGGGGAATTGACAGCCGACAGCGCTCCTCCGAAACAGAACACAAAAAAGCCAAAAATCACAAAATGAACCACAATCCAAAAACACATATATACAAACCGCCTCACACAAAATATATCGACACACGTTTGATACAAACAACTGACCGTACAAACAGGAGCTAGTACAGACATCTATCTGTAGATACCCAGTATCTGCTAAGACTCCAACAAACACCCGATGATTATCGGACTATAACATGTTTTGGAATCGCGGCGTTTGATCGACAGTTTGTGTACAACTTTACGTCAGAAAACTTAAAACGATTTCGAAAATAAAACATTTCAAAACATTTCAAAAATACCTGGAGTGTTTAATGCACGACGACGGGATCGCAATGACACTAACTAGAGTCAAAACCGACACTGGGCCAAAAATCGACTCAAAAATTCAAATCCCGACTCCAACAACGAGTCAACCACCAAAAACAAAACATTTCAAACCTTCTACCTTAAGTTTTCCCGGATTCATGTTTGGTCAAGTACCAAACATGTGACTACAAAACCTAGGATAGAACAAATCATGATTGCATTTGTTGTGAAAGTGACAAGACAACTCGAAGAACCGCGACATGGCTCGCGCCTCTTTGAGCAGCCCAAGTGGCCATATCGCTCAAAACTCACACAACCACTCATTTCCCTATAAATACCACTCCAATGCCCCCATTTGAGACTTACGCGAGTGTCCGCCCCTTCTTTTCTTCCTTAAAATTCTCGACTCGACTTTTTAAGTCACAATCCGACGCGTATTTACGACCTACCGATCGAAAATACAAGCCTTACACATTGTTTGGTACCGTCATCGTGCATTAAATCACTTGACCGACCATTTCGACCACTACACCATTACTAATCTTAAAACACTCTTTTTACTTACCAAAACGGTTTTAAACCGAGTTTTTTCCGACCAAACGAGTTGTTACACTTACGTCGGTCACTCGCCATAACCAAACATGTAAGTATGAGGGTGTAAAAATCCTCTTTTATCATGTCTTTGTTTATTTCATGACCATAACATGCTAAAACATGCATAACATGGTCCAAAATATGGGATAAACGAGCCAAAACCGAGTTTTGGTCTGAGACAGAAGCCCCTTAGGTTGTAGGCTTACCCGCGCCTAAATGGGGTGTCCAGACCAGAACTCAACCGTGTTTTTCTCGTCTTTCCCCTTAAATTAATTTTCATATTTGTAATCGGTTTTTACTATTTCGAATATTTTCGAATCTTTTTCATTTTATTTGTTTTAACCATAAAACATATTTCACCCTTGGTTCCTCATACCATGACGGTTAAATCTGTGTTTCGGTGATGATATTTGGTTGATGACATTTAAAAGGTATTTTAAAGCCTTTTATTTCATTTCTTTACATTTTGGGAGGTATTTTAAAGCCTTTCATCATCTCTTTACATTTTCAAAGTAAACATATTAGTCACCAACACAAAGTCATCCTTGGTTCTACATACCATGTCGGATTTTAACCTGGGTACGATGATGAGTGTTAGGCTCAATTTAGCCTGGCCTGACTTTAATCTAGCCTGACCTTACTAGGCTGATTGGGGCAACCAGAGTCCGGGCAAGTATAATTATTATTTGACAGAAGAAGAACACCAGAGGATAAATAAGCTGTTAAGACCTAGGAAGAAAAGCCTAATAGCGATATTAAGATAGCCTAATAGAACTCTCCAGCAGGATGGTTGATCAGCAAGCAAGCAAGACAGTTATACACATTCCCTATTATCACGGAAGACCAAGTCCAACTACAAGAACATGCTACTTCCATAAACCACAACGTGCAAAGGAAGAAGGATAGGAAGTTGTTGAGGAAGACTAAGTCAAGCGGATTAATAGGGAATGTGCCCTATTCTTCAGCTAACAACTCCAACAGTCAACAAGAATGTGGAGATTGCATCCAACGTTAATATTTGAAGACTATAAATAGCATGGTCTAACAATTGTAAAGGACACGCTTTTTTATTCATCAGTCATATACAACTTACCTATTATTTCCCCAAATACTCAATTGTATACACCGAATTTGTGATCAGCTTATCAAATAAATACAAACAACATTATTTATACTTAATTCCTTCCTATTATTTGTTTATACTTTCTCCTGATTCATTGAGCTAGATACCCCTACTACTTGATAATCAAGTCAGACCCTTCCAGGGTAAATCTTGCTAAAACAATTGGCGCCCACCGTGGGGCATCTAGTTCATTAATCAAAAAATTATTTCATCATTTTTCATTTAGTGTTCACATACAAAAATGGCAGAATTCACTCGAGAACAACAATTGGCAGCTGCCCTAGCCAAGATCAAGGAATTGGAGACAATTCAACAAAAGGCGGCTCAGGCGGAAGCTGAAATCAGTAGACTTAAGGAATCTGAGTCTAACCTGAGAAAAAAGTTGGAAAATCAGGCTTCAGGCTCCATAACCAGATTCGAGCCAGGAACCCCATTCTCATCCATTATCAAAAACATTGACTTTTCCAATTTTGGAACCCCGGAGAAGGATACCTCATCCGGTACCCAAATCATTCCCAACAATGAAACAAACAAAACTGAAGCAGCAATAATGTTGGCTATGCTTCAGGAAATTCAAAAACTCCACAACAAAATAGAAAATATACCTGGAGTACCAGACCCTGTGGCTGAAGTGGAAGTTGACAGCTTCGCTGATTCACCCTTTGCAGATGAAATTGCAAAGATTGACCTTCCCAAGAAATTTACCGTCCCATCCATGAGAACTTATGATGGAACCTCTGATTCACAAAATCACGTTGCCATATTCAAACAAAAAATGTTAGCCGCCTTAATACCCAGTGAACTCAGGCATGTCTGCATGTGTAAAGGTTTTGGTACACCTCTAACTGGAGCAGCATTACAATGGTTCATCAATCTCCCAAATAGAAGTATCAAGAATTTTGCAGACTTCGTCAATGCCTTCAATCAATAATTCGCAAGCAGCAGAGACATGGCCAAGAGACCCAGTAACTTGTTCAGGGTAAAGCAGCTTCCTGAAGAATCTCTCAAAGAATTCCTGGCAAGATTTGTCAAAGAGAAGGTAGCCATTCCCAGGTGCGACGAGGAGACGGCGGTAGAAGCCTTCAGGCAAGGAGTCCT
Organism: Silene latifolia; assembly: GCF_048544455.1. NCBI lineage: Eukaryota > Viridiplantae > Streptophyta > Magnoliopsida > Caryophyllales > Caryophyllaceae > Silene > Silene latifolia. Next base: position 129,981 of record NW_027413192.1, on the reverse strand, counting down.
GCTTGACAGTGACATCTACGCAGACTTAACCAGAAAAGCCTGCCCAACCTTTGCCACTGTTCAATCCATCGCCTTAGAACATGTCAGGCTGGAAGAAGATCTCAACTTCAGAACAAACTCATCCGGAGGAAAGCAAGGCTACGGACACACTAACAGGAAAAGCTCCTACCAGAAAGGAGGCAACCCCAGATCAACACCCTATTCCAGACCTGGACGATCTGAAGTCAACATAGCACAAGAACATAAAGGTAACCTTTCTAACCTACCAACTATTCCTGAATATAACTTTTCTATAAATACTGCAGGATTAATCAAACGCCTGGAAAGCTTGGGAGACACGGTCAGATGGCCCAAGAAATCCGACAACCCCAGGAAAGATCCAACGAGATGGTGTGACTTCCATCAGGACATCGGGCACACCACGAAGAATGCATCCAACTCGGAAACAAGTGGCATACCTCCTAAAGAAGGGCTATCTGAAAGACTTAATCCAGCAGCCAAAGAACAAAGATGAAGGACCAAGCAAGATAGATTCAGGGAACATCAGAGATCCTCCTCCTCCTTCCCCCATCTATGAAGTCAAGTTCATAAATGGAGGATCAGAAATTTGTGGCTTAACCAGCTCGGCTGCCAAAAAAATATCCAGGGAGTCTAAACTTTAACCCCTTTTTAGGTCTAAGTCATTACCTGCTATTACTTTTGATGACTCAGACTTGCAGGGAATATCAGATCTACACCATGACAGCTTGGTAATTACCATGCAAATTGGCACAGCTAAGGTATCAAGAATCCTGATAGACGGTGGCAGTTCAATCAATTTGGTGATGCTTGACGTCCTCAAAGCTATGAAGATATATGAAGATAAAATCATAAAAAAATCCAGTGTCCTGGTCGGATTCAGCGGAGAAATAAAGAACACCCTGGGAGAAATTAGCCTGCCGACCTATGTGGAAGGTGTGGCTTCCTATGAAAGATTCGGGGTAATGGATTGCCTATCCTCGTATAACGTAATCCAGGGCAGACCATGGATCCACAACGTCAAAGCAATCCCGTCAACATACCATCAATGTGTGAAAATACCAACCGAATAGGGAATAACCACCATCAGGGGAGAACAAAGGACAGCTTAGGAATGCTACACCCAGGCTTTGAAACCTTCAAAGTCAGGTAAGTCCCTCGCATAGCAATTAAAGTCACCTGTCAGGAAAGAATATATTGCGCAGTCACAAATGGAAACAGGAGAGGTCATTCAGGGACCCGACCCGACAGGAAGGTACTTGTAGGGTCGACGCACTTTGACTCGACTCAGGACCCAATCTGTCGACTTTCTCAAAACTAAAATGTCTTGTTTTGCTTGGTCACATTTTGATATGACTGGTATAGATGCTGATATTATAACTCATAAGTTAAATATTGACAAATCCTTTAAGCCTGTATAGCAGAAAATGAGGAAATTTGCTGCAGAAAGGAATGAAATCATCAACCAAGAAGTTGACAAGCTATTGGACATGGGAATGATCAGAGAAGTAATGTACCCCGAATGGCTAGCAAATGTAGTAGTCGTCCAAAAGAAAAACGGCAAATGGAGAGTCTGTGTAGACTACACTGACCTGAATAAGGCCTGCCCCAAAGAACCATTTCCCCTGCCACATATCGATGCAATGGTGGACGCCACTGCAGGCCACGAGATGTTAACATTCATGGATGCCTCTAGTGGATTCAACCAAATAAAGATGCACCCCGCAGATCAGGAAAGTACAGCCTTCATTACTGAAAGAGGAGTATACTGTTACACTGCCATGCCCTTTGGATTAAAAATTGCAGGTGCAACCTATCAAAGACTAGTCAACATGATGTTCAAAGATCAAATTGGAGATACCATGGAAGTCTACATTGACGATATGGTAGTCAAGTCAAAAAAAGCAGAAGACCACGTCAAAGACCTGGAAGTAGCCTTCCAAATACTGGAGAAATTCAACATGAAGCTCAATCCACAGAAATGCCATTTTGGAGTCTCAGCAGGCAAATTCTTGGGCTATATGGTGATAAAAAGAGGAATAGAGGCCAGTCCTGAACAGATCAAAGCCATCCTGGAGCTAGAACCACCAAAGACATTCAAAGACATACAAAAACTGACAGGAAGAATAGCGGCCCTGAACAGGTTCATTTCAAGGTCGTCAGAGAGGTGCAAATCATTCTATAACCTGCTAAGGAAAAATAAAGATTTTCAATGGACCCCTGATCATCAAGCTGCCTTTGAAGATCTGAATACAAACTTATCCTCTCCACCCTTGTTGGCAAAACCAGTCAAAGACGAACCCCTGACAGTATACCTGTTAGTCACGGAAACTGCTGTCAGTGCAGTCCTGGTCAAAGAAGAGGACGGACAACAACACCCTGTCTATTACGTAAGTAAAAGTCTACTAGATGCAGAGATCAGGTATGGCCTACTTGAAAATTACGTTTTAGCTTTAATTATGAGTTGCACCAAGTTAAGACCATACTTTGAAAGCCACCCTATAATAGTCAGAACCAATATTTCTATCAAGTCTGTACTTAGGAAGCCAGAATTGTCCGGACGAATGTGCAAATGGTCAGTCCCAGCTAAGCACATACAACATAACATTTGAACCAAGGACAGCAATTAAGTCACAAGCACTAGCAGACTTTGTGGCTGATTTTATTCCAGCCCTAGAACCCGACTTAATAAAAGAAGTAAACAGACTGACCAATGACCAAACAGACCTAGAATGGACCCTATTCGTCGATGGTGCAGCCAACATGAGGGGCACCGGCCTAGGGGTAGTACTAAAATCGCCACAGGGGGATAAGATAGTACAAGCTATAAGCTGTGCATTCGAAGCTACCAACAATGAGGCGGAATATGAAGCCTTAATAGCTGGATTAAAGGTATGTATTGACCTTGGTGTACAAAACCTAAAGGTACGTACTGATTCCCTTCTTATTTCAAACCAAGTAAATGGAATATATACTGCAAAAGACTCAAAAATGATGCTCTATTTGGAAGTTGTCCAAAATTTAAAGACCAAATTTTGCAATTTTAATATTGACCAAATACCTAGAGACTTGAATACCCAGGCCGATGCCCTAGCCGGCCTAGGATCCAACTTCAGTTCCCCTGATTTTGATAAAATCCCAATCGTACATTTATTAGAACCTGCAATAAACAAACAAGACGAAAGTTTCCCAATATATATTGCCAATTCATGAACAAAACCTTATTATGATTGGCTCCAACAAGGAATCCTCCCCCTGAATAAGCAAGATGCTAGGGCACTCAAAATCAAAGCTGCTGCTTCATATACTATTATTAACAACGTGCTTTTTAAGAAATCGTAGGCAGGACCATACCTCAGATGCCTGGAACCACAAGATGCTGAACAGATACTATCATAAATCCATGGAGGATACTGTGGAAATCATAAAGGCGGAAGGAGCCTGGCAAGCAAGATACTCAGAACAGGTAATTGGCCCACTCCGAGGGTCGATTGCCTGGAATTCAGCTCTAAATGCGAAGCCTGCCAGATTCATGGACCATATATCCACCAGCCATCTGAGGAACTACATTCCATATCCGCCCCCCTGGCCATTTATGAAGTGGGGCATGGATATAGTAGGAAAACTACCTCAAGCACCTGGGCAAAAAGTTTTCATGCTAGCAATGACCGACTACTTCTCCAAGTGGATAGAAGCCGATTCATACAGGCAAGTCAAAGAAAAGGATGTCATAGCGTTCATCAAACGCAACATCATATGTAGATATGGCATCCCTTCTGAAATAGTATATGACAATGGTACGCAATTCGTGGGAAAAAGAACAGCAGCTTTCTGTGCTCAATGGAACATCAACCTGGTAACCTCCACACTAGGATATCTAAAAGCCAATGGCCAGGCAGAATCTAGTAACAAAATAATAATCAGTTGCCTAAAGAAGAAGCTAGAAAGAAGAAAAGGTAGATGGGCTGAAGAACTCCCATTGGTCCTCTGGGCTGACAGAACCACGCCTAAAACGTCCACAGGCCAAACCCCTACTCCTTGATCTAAGGATGTGAAGCAGTCATCCCAGCAGAGGTCGACATTCCGTCAGCAAATGCAGCCTGAATACAATAACGAGCAATATACCTCTAATGGAGGATAACCTGGACTTAACGGAAGAACTAAGGGATGCAGCCAGCATTAGAATGGCAGCCTATCAGCAAAGAGTCGCCAAAAGCTACAACAAGACTGTCAAAGCTAGAATATTCAGGGTAGGAGACCTTGTTCTCAGAAAAGTTTTTCAAAACACAAAGGAGAAGAACGCTGGCAAATTGGCCCCAACCTGGGAAGGTCCCTACCTGATTGACTCAATAGTCGGCCAGGGAGCTTATAGGCTACAAACCCTGGACGGCAAAACGATCCCAAGAGCTTGGAATATTGCACACTTAAAACTAATTCACATATAAAATATATCCCCCAGCCCAGGTATAATCTTTATCTTACCATTTCCTGCCTGACCTGATATGAAACTAAATGTATGATATTTGCTATTATATGAATAAATGCCTTATATGATTTCTTTCATTATCTGCCCAAGTACTTATCAATATTCTCGTATTTCCCTTTAATAAGTAGAATCTTCAATACTTGTTTTGCATACCATACCTTACTTAAAACAAATTTTAAAGATTGGGGGCCACCCCACTAATATTCAACTATATCCAACTTTCAGTTGCAAAAATAGGCCTTAAAATATTGAGCTTAAATTAGTATACAAACCTGGAAAAACTTTTCCTGGATTGTATGACATAGATGGGTCATAAGCCTTCCTGACAGGCAGCGGACGTAAGCCCTCCAGACAGGCAAAAACCCCACCCATGACACAAGACTGGCCAGATCCAGCACAAAAAACTGGCCCGATCCAGTCGAATAACTGGCCCGATCCAGTCTAATGACTGGCCAGATTCAGTACACGTCCAACACTACAAATATGCCTTATCAAAACACAAAAAAGAAACCACCAAAAACCAATTATTTATTCAAAAACCGAAACTAGATATTCATTCAAAAAACACCAGCCCTACCACACACGTAATAATTATTCATTCCAGGAACACCCTCCCTGGATGGGCAAAAACGAAAAGAAAAAACACAAATCTAAACAGGTTTCGAACCAGTAACCGACTCACAACCATCCACCATTTCTTGATCACTAGATTTCTCCTTGGAAGGAGGAGAATCCACTTCTTCTTCATGTCCCATATTGCCCAAATCAGGATACTGGGTGTCTAGAGCTGTCTAGTCCCGATCCGGATCCCACTTAGCCCGATCAGATTCCGGATCCCTCATAGCATCAACCCGACCTTTCCCAAAGAAGTACTGAGCAGCATCAGCAAGCCGCGCTTCTACCAGCTCCTTTTCAGCACCAAGATCTTCATTCTTCCTCAGCTGATCCTGCATTGCCTGCTTCTCGGCAGCCAACTCTTTCTTGATGGCATCCAGCTCTCCCCTTGCAGCCTCGAGTTCTTGCCTGACAACTTTCTCAGCATTTTTTGCAGCCACCTCACAAACCAAAGCAGCCCTGGATGCTTCTCTAGCCGACCCCAGCTGAGATTGAAGTATTACCTCATTACCCCTGGATGTGTGCAGCTCACGGCTAACTTTATCCAATTTCTCCTCCAAGCCAGAAATCCTAGCCTGGGCATCCATGAGCTGACAAGCAGTAGCCAACCCAGCATCTAATCCCTACAGAAATACAAAAGAAAATCAATTAGCCAGACACAAGACAAACTCAAAGGACACATAATAATTAAAAAAGCCTTTTGCAACTAACCTCCTTAGCTTGAGAAGCAAGGGCAGCAGCCTTTGTCACAAGAGAAGATAAGATAGACACCACTTTAGTAGAAGATTCAAGGGTATTGTCAGATAAAAGCTGGCCGCTCATATTAGCAGAGAAATCATTTATCTGTGCCCGGGCAGCATCCATATCGTCCATCTGAGCAGACACTTCCCTGACACTTCTGATTGGTTGAGCCTGAATAGGCTCTTTCTCTCTCCCCTCCTCTTCAGGAATGACAGCTTCCCTCCTCCTTTTAGAAGCCTGAACGACCTCAGGGGATCCTAGCCTGGGCGGTTCCTGGGGAGGCTGAACATCAGAAACCAAAATGTCAAGCGTCTTGTCGCTCCCACTAGCCTCCTGGCTCTTGGACTGTTCAGCAATCCTAGCAACCCCAGCTTTCAAGTCGGCTGCACTAAAATTGGCCAACCTAGCAGAAGATCTGTATACTGGACATATAAAAAATCCATATAAGTATCAAGAAGGAAATAATAAGAATACAACAATCAACACCAAGATATAAAGAAGACATACAAGAAAGAGCAGTGGAGCTAGGCTTGCCTTTAAGTACTTTGACCACACTCAGCTTAGGCTTCATATACCGAGGCAACAAATCCCTGCCCAGACTAGCAGGCCAAGTCCTTTCTTCCTCAGGAATAGAAAGAAAGGCCTCTATCCTTGAAATGGATTCCTTGTCAAGAGGATCAAAGTTCTAGTCAGGAGCTGCAAATATCACCAAAAGTACACAGGTAAAACTTAAATATTCCAATTGCGTACAATATAAAATGTAAATTAATAATACAGGAAACCTACCACTCTCCAAAAGAGGATATCTCAAATAATCCAGGCCTGACCCTAGACTGTCAGTCCGGATAAACAGGTAAGTTTTTGCCCAGCCTTTATCGTCTCCAGAGTCCAGGTTAGTAATTAATGGAGACATTTTTGACTTAATTCTCAAATTGAAACGACCGGTAGAAGGATTTTTCAGATGATATACTGCCTTGATGTCATTGACAGTAATCACAAGTTTATGTTTAGCACATAAATTTTCAATAGAGTGGACAAGTTTCCAAACCATGGGCATGATTTGGAAAGGTGATACCTCCATGGCACGAATAGTATCAATCATTAAAGGAGTAAAAGTTAACTTACAACCTGCTTTGAACGCCCATTCATAGATACAGAACCAACCAGGTGACACCTAGTTAGCTCTGACTGGACAAAACTCAGGGATCCAAACCTCAGCCGAGTCAGGGATTAATTTTTTCTCCCTTAGAACCCCATCGTAGTTCGTTTTCAATAGATTTTCTTCAGGGAAAGAGGATTCCAGAGATTGAAGAGCAGAAAAGATAGAATCTTGATATTTAAATGCTATAGCACGAGCCGGAGGGTCAACTTCAACCACCTCCTCCTCATAGACGTCCGTGGGTTCAGGTTCAGCCGCAGCTTTCTGAGAAGCAGGACGCTTTTTGGCTCCCATATCCTTTGTTGTTTTATTTATCGTGGTAAATTAATATTACTTAGTGAGAAATTAAAGGTAGCAAACTGGAATTCCTGGGAAATAGGGAAGAATTTCAGAGAAGATTTAGCAAGAGAAGTAGAGGAATTTTGGTGAAAAATGAACTCATCGCAATTACCGTATTTATAGGGGAAGAATAACGGTGCAAAAACCCTAGAAAACACAAAACTGTCAGCATGACATCATGTAGTTAGCCGTTGCAGTGATTAACGCTCACTAGAAGTCTAAGAGGCACTGAACAAATAAGATTCTTTTTATATTTGAGCCCGGTAAATTGACATCTTACCCCTGGCCTGATCCAGCACGGGTAACATGTCAAGGGGTAATTGTTAGGCTCAATTTAGCCTGGTCTGACTTTAATCTAGCTTGACCTTACTAGGCTGATTGGGGCAACCAGTGTCCGAGCAAGTATAATTATTATTTGACAGGAGAAGAACACCAGAGGATAAATAAGCTGTTAAGACCCAGGAAGAAAAGCCTGATAGCGATATTAAGATAGCCTGATAGAACTCTCCAGCAGGATGGTTGATCAGCAAGCAAGCAAGACAGTTATACACATGCCCTATTATCACGGAAGACCAAGTCCAACTACAAGAACATGCTACTTCCATAAACCACAACGTGCAAAGGAAGAAGGATAGGAAGTTGTTAAGGAAGACTAAGTCAAGCGGATTAATAGGGAATGTGCCCTATTCTTCAGCTAACAACTCCAACGGTCAACAAGAACGTGGAGATTGCATCCAACGTTAATATTTGAAGACTATAAATAGCATGGTCTAACAATTTTAAAGGACACACTTTTTTATTCATCAGTCATATACAACTTACCTATTATTTCCCCAAATACTCAATTGTATACACCGAATTTGTGATCAGCTTATCAAAGAAATACAAACAACATTATTTATACTTAATTCCTTCCTATTATTTGTTTATACTTTCTCCTAATTCATTGAGCTAGATACCCCTACTACTTGATAATCAAGCCGGACCCTTCCAGGGTAAATCCTGCTAAAACAATGAGTATCAACTAATTACATTCAAATGAACTTAAAACTATTAGTTCATAATTATTTTCAAAACTATTCATGTCAAGCTTGTCAAGTCGAACCCGACACCGAATATTATCAAAATAATGATGACCATTCGAGTCTCGTTCCTCAAATCAACAAATACGGTCTAAACGACCCTTTCAAACCTAATCGGGTTCAAATACCCATTTTCAACACGTTTTATAACATTTTCTAAAAAGTCAGAACACGGCACATAAACCGTGGACTGACCCACGCCTAAACAGGCCCTCCATTTCTCATTTTCAAAACCAGGGAGAGGCCCTTTATACCGCCGGCTGGCTCGCGCCTCATGTAGCCGTCTGGTGTAGTGCCTGTTCCCTTTCCAGCATTAGTCTAGGACGATCCCGACTCCGGTTAGCCCGGATATAGGACGGATCAGATGACTAGTTGATTATTCAAAATCATATTTGCAAAATGCCTTACTAAGACAAATGGATCACGTTATGCACCATAAACCTAATACGGTAAATGGATGTTTAATTTCCGTCTTGTATGCAAATCAACCGTAAATCTAACTCGACATCTTATACTTGATACTCGGATTAAATCAACCGACTTAGAAAGCTCTCACATGTTAGATTTAAATCATTGGATGCGCATTCATGCATTTAAACCGTTTTATCAACTTTTGCATTCAACCAACCAAGATCGATCAGTAGAGGCCGCTACCGCGGGCGGGATTGGGTGTCTGATTAAAGGGCTTCCCAATACGTACCTTCACCTCTTACTCAGAAACTTTGGATAGTGGACGACCTTATCCAGGGCGTACGAAATTCATTCTAGAGATAGGATGCTAAAGAGGGACGATTCCTTATCTGTAGTACCTATGTCAAACCCTGCTTTGTGCTTCGTTTGACCGAGGTATAAAGTGGATTCGAACGGGTTCAAAGAAACCCACAAATGCTTGGTGGCGACTCCGAACATCTCTAATCGTTTCGAGACCCTTACCGAGACGAAACCGACCGATCTAAAACGATCCGGTCGAAAGCATTTTTACGCCGCCGAGCGTGGCTTTCAAAAGACCGTTATACGCCCAACAGATCGGCTTGGCATGTAGGTAGGCCCATGTTCACAGATTGGCGACTCCGCCGGGGAGAACTAGGACACTTACGTCTTTGTGATCCCTAGATGGTGAGACTTGAACGAGGTCTTGGTTGGAATGCATTAATTGATATTACGGTCACGGTCGGGTTCCTTGTCCAGGCCCACAACTTAACCTTTTCGACCAATTGGCTCGTCTCGTCGGCGTGAGTTTCCTCATCCCCGCGTTTCGAATCTCGATTGAGTCAAGCATACCATTGACGTTACACATTTCTATTTCGTCAAAGAGCTTTCATTACTTTCGAGCACGAGGCTAGGGCACCCTCCTTAAACATTTTGTTTGGATTGGTATCCCTCTTGCAAATTGGGGTTTGATTGCTTGGTGTGTAACCCACCCTTCTAAGTCAAAACCCGTGTCAGCATAATGCATAATATAATGAACTATGAGTGCTTATGTGCTACTTGATCATAAGTCCTTCCGTGTCATTTTCAAACTTTTAAAAACACCCTTTTGCGCCGTTATAATGGTCGTTTAAAACCTCGGTCTTTTGCCGACCGTTGCACGCCTTTCTAGGCCGTCGTAATGACGATTTTCAAACCCGGTTTTCATAACCATTTCAACACGCCTTTCTAGGCCGTCGTAATGACGATTTTCAAACCCGGTTTTTATAAAAATTTCAACACGCCTTTCTAGGCCATCGTAGTGACGATTTTCAAACCCGGTTTTTATAACCATTTCAACACGCCTTTCTAGGCCGTCGTAATGACAATTTTCAAAACCCGGTTTTAACAACCATTTCAAATCACTTTATTTTACGCCGTTATAATCGCCGCGTCTAGACACGGATTTTAACCCATTTCGCGCCGACAATGGCTCTTTTAAAACCCGAGAAAAGCACACACCCTTTTCTCGAGACACTTTCGAGATCCCGAGGACCATACACCGTCCCCGAGACCTCTTCAAACATCAAACCCGATTTTCAAAACATACAATTTTGAATTTCAAAAACCGTCTTGGGAGACAATACACTGTTTTTCGAGCCGATTCAAACTCAAAACCGTCTTTTGCAAACAAACTTAAGACAACCCTTTTCAACTAACCGACTTGCGGAGATCTCTATCTTCGGAAGCCGTCCACAAAGCGACAAATGAATCTTTTTGAAAATTTCTATTTTCGAAAACTTCAGTCCACCATTCCAATTCCGCCTCGTGTCTATCGAGTCGAAGCAAAAGTACTTATGGGTCTCTACTTATGAGTCGTCTCACCACGAGACCCGTCCAATGGCGTCGCGCCGTTACGTTGGACACGTGTCAAAAGTTCGCTCAACGCCATCACATCATAAATAGTGTCAGCATCGAGAAGCCACACACGGTCACCCTCGTCTTATGGACTCTGATATTTGTCTCGTCCTTTGTGTTTTCTGCGTTCAGTCTTAGAGCCGTGTCGGATTGAGTTGTAATGTGAGTCGTTTTTCTGCCTCGGAGCCATGGCCCCGTCTTCAACTTCGTCTGTCAACCAAAACAACAATGATAACAACAGAGATGTCACGACTGATCAGCCAGCCAGCCTGCTCACCGCTCTTAAGGTCACCCTGGATCGCGTCGAGACCCGTATCGACGCCCTGAAGAACAAGGAAACTGGAGAACATAATACCCCGCCTCTGACTGAAACTGAAAAGAGGCTAAAGCTCTTGGAAGAACAGCTCCTAGCCCGGGGAAACAATATCCATCTTGAGAACAACCGAAGGTTTGAACCTGTTGGGGATCAATTACCTAACAACTTTACCCTAACTGATGTGCCTAAGTTCAAAGGAGTGGAGGACCCACGCAATCATATCCGTGGTGCTTTTAAAGAATACATGGCCATTAAAGGGGTCAAACATGAGCTTTTTACCCGGATCTTCCCATCTTCCTTGGAACCGATCCCTCGCAAATGGTACTACTCCCTTGATCCGAAAAACCTTACTACTTGGGATGAGGTCGCAGTTGAATTTGCCAAACAATATGCCGACAATGTCGAAATCCAGGCCAATACTCGTACTCTCGAAGTGCTAACCCAGAACGACAAGGAGGAGTTCACCGAGTTCTTGACCCGTTGGAGGAGGGTGAGTACTCAATTGGTCAGTAAGCCGAGTGAATCAACTTTGGTGGAAAAGTTCATCAACAATCTCCGCCCAGTGTATGCCAACTTACTGAGGTATCAAAATATTAAGACATTCCAGGATCAGCAAATTCTGGGGACACGCATTGAAGATGACCTCCAGAAGGGTGCCTTGGCCAAGACTACTGGTAGAGGCTACCAAGGATTCACATCAACCGGGTCTCGCCCTTACGGCCAAACAAACAAAATTGATGAAGTCAACCTCGTTAAACCATATACCAAGAGAGTTGAATGCCCCCAGAGAGTATTCACTAATATAGGGTCAACTTATGCAAGTGCTCTGAAGAGGCTCATGGACCAGGGGAAGTTACAACCGATCGGACCCACCCCGGATCCGGCCGATACTAAGAAATCCTGCTTCTGGAACCTCAATGCCTATTATCAGTACCACCAAGGAAAAGGACATGATACCGAAACCTACTTCAAACTCAAACACATTATCCAAGACATGATTGAAAAAGGGGATTTACCTTTGCCCCCGCCTACTAAGCCGAACAACAAAACGAACCCTCTGGGAATCCACGCCATCTCCGACGATGAGCCAACTCTGGACTGCTCTCACCTCATCCTGCCAGTCGATGATGAGGTGAATGCCTTGGAAAAAGATCCGTCAGACGGGGTGTTCGTATTCAGTGCCGCCACTATGCTTACCATGTTTCAACAGGTCGAGGAATCCATAGCCAGTCTCTTCGAAAGGATCACCCGACTTGACGATGCCTACCGTTGACTTATCTTCAATCCCCCACCGCTGTGCCCAAGGGAGAGTCCCCCGAGCGCCCAAAACTACCCACACTAGGATGGATTGCTCCCGCGACCATTCTGGCATGCACCTCGTGAAAATCACCCTCACAATAACTACCCTCATAAAAATAATCCTCACAAAAATCACCCCCACAAAAATATCCCTCACAAGAACTGCCCACCGAGGAATACCCCTCCAAGGTACCCTCGAGACTCTAAAATTAATGGCATCTGGAGAGATGATGTTGAAGATGTCTACCTCGTCCCAGGGAAAGAGAAACGGGCGAAAGAAATCGGACACCTTACCCGATCCGAATGCCCCTATCAGAACCCGAACAATCCAATGGTCGTTCCAACAACGAATGACCAAGTCGTCCCGGAAGTAGACACTCAACCAAGAGCTCCTGAGAATTTGATCCTCAAGCAGCTTCAGAAGGCAAAAGCTGAGATCTCAATCTGGCAACTGATCGCAACATCCTTTGAACATCGGCAGGCTTTGCTACAGGCCTTGGGAAAATTAACCGTGCCCTCCACCTCTTCCCCAGAAGAAATAGTAGCGCACATGACGAGGGAGGCCCCTGATCTGAACAACCCAGTCATCTTTTCCGACGAGGATATCCCTCCCTTCGGAGCCAATCATAACCTTGCCCTGTACATTACCGTGCAATGTCTCAAGAAAAATGTATCCATGGTCCTCGTGGATGACGGATCCACGGTGAATGTCATCCCCCTCAAGACGGCTCACAAACTGGGTATTAAGGAAACTGATCTAGTCCTGACAAACCAAGGAGTACGCGCCTACGACGGCACTCGTCGCAAGTTTGCAGGGCTTATCACTTTGACCGTCACAACCGGACCGCTGGAAAGGCAAACCAGTTTTCAGGTGGTCGACATCGACGCCTCTTTCAATATGCTCTCGGGACGTCCCTGGATTCACGCTGTCAAAGCAGTTACCTCGAATCTCCACCATAAAATCAGGGTCCCCTTCAACGGGAAAACAATCACAATTCCTGCTTCCCCGATCAAAGCTGTCATGAGAAAGGGAATAGCCTCCCAAGCCATTGAGGAGGATGACAATGAAATTGTTAGGTTCATATACCTATTATTAGACTCCTCTAATAGTGAACTAATTAACTTGGTAATTATTTGTTCTTTAGATCTAGTGCATGCATAACAAAATGACAGATTTATAAGAAAAACAATGTCCCCTTACATTGATGGTTGGTTCGAAATATAGGGCACACCTTCCTTCACTTGTTCTTGAGCTTAATGATATGGATGATCCTCCTAAGACTCAAAGTATAGAAGACACTCCAAGAAGTTGCACCCAAGATTAATCCCAAAAATTCCTATTAATATTAACTAGATATGTAGTAGAAATGTAACCTTAATAATACTAATATTTCTAGTGTTACTACCTCTAGTAATAGATTGAGTGTATTAGTATTTTTGAGAGTTTTTAGCAATTGCATGTGAGGGAAAAACTAGAGAGAAAAACAAGCAAAGAACAACTTGAAAAATGAGCAACTAATGCTCGATTTAGAGAGCCAAAAACCGGTGGCCTCTCTCCCATGTAGGGAATCATTTTGCTTTTGTTTTTACTCTTTTGTTTAGTTTAGGTTAAGTGTAGGGAACATATGTGTAATATGTAATATGAAAAATCTTGTATGATATGTCACAATCACACTATAATCAACACAAACAAAAGACAAAAAAGCATCTTTTGTTCTCTTCATTTGGCCGAAAATTTGGACCCATTTTGGTCCATTTTTGCCTATTGTCATTTGTCCCACAAATGCTTATAAGTCATATGTTTAACTATCTTACATAATTAATTATTAATGTAATCATTTAACACTTAAATATTACAATTAATAATATAATATACACTCCACTTTTTGAATAGTATAATACCATTATATCAATATATAATGGGTCCCATAATTACTAGTTAGTTAAAATTACAACTTCTTGTAACTTTAAATAACTAATTACCTCAACCTCTAAACTTATATAATACCTCAACTAATTTAGTAATTTAACACTTAATTACTAAATTAAATCTTATTTAATCACATTACAATAAGACGTAAAATTGCACTCCCTTAATTAAGGAATTAACTAATCTGTATCGCATACAATTAATTAAAATATCTATTTGGGCCTCATCCTATAGGTGTGACCTAAAGAGATCAACTGACCATCACCGTCACATGACAGTAATATCAAACTCTAGTTAGCTAATCATTACCGATTAATGACGATCAGTCGACTATATAAAGAACCATCCCTCGCGTATTCTTAGTATGAGATTTAATTATGATATTAAATCATGTGATCGCACTATTGTCGAGGACACATTTCCCAACAATCTCCCACTTGTCCTAGACAAGTGTGCGTCACCATTTCTCTTGTCCTATTACAATCTCCCACTCAATGCAAGGTGTCTTGCAGGTCGTACTTACATTTGATCATATCTTGAGTGGTTTTCTCGATCTGGGGAATTATCTATCATAGATACCTTCCGAGCATGGCCACGCATTTCCAGTTAATTACTTCTCGAGTGGCCTTGAGATTTCAAACAACCCTGACAAGGGGTGGACAATTCCTATCGCCCTATTCCCTTCGTTTAGCCACAGTCCATCATAACCCAAAATATACCCAGTTTGACCTCATTTACGAAATCGTAGAGTATAAATCAAAGCTAATCAGAAGTTGTGCCAACTTGGGCGAATAGTCTCTAGTCAAAAGAATTGACTCATAAGAATACTATAGTAGCTCTTGCCATGACCAGGCTTTATGAATTACCAGAACTCTATAAGCGGTCACTGCCCGACAGAGTGTCCTATACAGTCTGCCTATGTGATCGACTAGTCATCCCATATGACTCTATGGCACTTGAACTTGCCATCAATCGCATCACACTATAGTCACTTCAAGACGTCACCTCATATAAGTAACTAGGGGCGAATACCATGTCAATCCAGTTCACTTTAATGGGGTTCAATTTGTCTCTACAACCCATTCAGATATGACAAGGTAGCGGGTGAGTTTAATAAAACTCAAACGATAAATGTGATTATCACATATGAATAGTCAATACACTATTACTACTTCATATTCTATAATCTTTTAACACTAGTTAAAATGCAATACAAGCTTAGTAAGTGGATATACCCGATATCCATATATTCCAACTTTATTAATTGATATTTCCTTCCATTCAATGTCATCTCTAATGACATGAATTTATCTAAGTATATGTCTAGACTTCTTACTAGACTTGAGCTCTTTAACTTGAAAGATGCTCCCACTGTTACCGCATAACTTGTGACAAAATTATTTGTAGAGGGATTCACCCTTAATCCCTACATTGATCATTTTATCACAATTTTCTTAGACTCCTTTTGTAGAATTTGCAATGCGCGATACTAAAATACTTTTCTAATCTCTTATTCCTTAGTCAACAAGATACCCTAGGATTTCAACAAATCCCTTACGGTTTGGAAACTAAAGTCTGTGCAACCCTTCAACACATTACTTAGTTTATCATTCAAACATTTGAACGAATCCTTAATTCTTCTCAAGAATCTCAAGAATGCTCTTTAAGGCTTTCACAAGCCATATCATGGGAATTATCCCTTTTATTGACTTATTATACTCTCAGCATATATCACACCATGACATGTGCGTCTGTTGGCATACATGATCATTCTAATGGCGGAAACATTAGCAATCGTTTTCATGCGATCAACAACTTAATAGGTTCAGTGAACAACTATGACTCCATCATAGTAATTCCACTTTCATCAACATGAATATCCCATTCATCCTTGTTGATGTTAAACAGATACGAAAGATCTTATCCACATAAGACTCTCAACTCTACGCCAATATACTCTCACATAGATTCGGTAATCTAAAGTATATTGCACCTTTTTCTAGTCTCCCAATCACTCTTGCCAGAAGAGAGAATTGGTATATTATTCTCAATAAGTAATATGTTATCAACATATAAGACATGGAGAAACAATTCTAGCTCCCACTTAACTTCATGTATAATCTTGATTCTTCAATCATGTGAATGAAACAATTCACTATTATCACATGAACGAAAAGTATAATCCTTTAATGCTTGCTTAAGACCATTCTAGGGTCACTTAAGAAAGCTACGCATAATATGTTAGGATTCTTAGCTCTTCATCTAAGATTTTGTGTTTCAAACACTTCCTTCTCTAAATTCCCATTTTAGAAAAGCGAATTTTATTTGCCATTTTTCATCAAAATGAAATGCGGCAATTCCTAACACAATTTATCTTGATCAACATCTTCATGTAAATCTTATGCATTTGTGTACTCTGAAGCTCTATTTACATTTAAAGATACCCTCACCTTAAAGTAAATATACTCTTGAGTAACAATTTTCGGATTGTAATGCTTCGGCTCGTATGTAAGAAGGTCATGATACTATCACTTTCACAAAGTAATATTTTTAAAGAATAAGACATGTGCGATAAACTCCCACTGAACTATACTTCCATTCTATCTTCATAGACTATAGTTCATCTACACTCTCACTCTATAATTCTATTACTTTCACAAAGTAACATTTCAACTATAAGAGATGTTTGTTACGATACAATCTACTCCCACTCTATCTCTCAGAAATACATCTATTTTCTTGAGAGATAGCTTAGTGAGTTACAAACATGTATATTTAATGGAGTATTAGGAGTTTACCTAGACTATGTATTAGCTTTCAAAAGGCCATCCTAACATGGCAGCTTGATAATATACGAGTCTTATCAATGTCATCTGTTTAATAGACTCTCTATTCTAGGTATCTCATGGTTGACCATCCGTTTAGAATAATGTGTCCATATGGTATCGTAAATTCCCTACTTGATGAATTCAAAAACTCATTACAACTTTAATTGATCTTACATAAGTAAGTTGTTACTTTATTAATGATGACATAAGGAGAATCAAATTCATATCTTATGGACATATAATGATCCCATCATCATAATCGTCTATTTGATCAATTTAAGTTGTCTATCTAAGGTTTCTCTACGCAAGTAATTAATGATGATGTTTTTAGAACAAGTAATCATAATAAAACAAGTGACTTGGGTTACAAACCAAGTCACCAATATCCAAAATACAACCCGTGTTTAAAGGATACAAGCCAATTTCCAAGTCACACAAGGAAATCAAAATAGTTCTAAAAACTTCAAATACATCATAAGATTAAAGACAAAGCAAATAAAAGCCAAGCTTCCATAGATCCATCACCACGGTCGGCTACTCTAGCTTCCCTCATGATCCTCTAGGCTTGCTTCTCCTTGCCTTTGTCCTTGGTAGGTGGCCCTATTTACAATAAAAAAGGGTAATCATCACAACTTGTATCATCATACCAAGGTTGAGATTGAAACATAAAAGATAGGGATAGTTATATACCTACTGGAATAACCTTTCCAGCTTTGATGTCGCTAAGATATTTGGAACAGTTTTTCTTCCAATGCCCAACACCACAACAATAGTGGCACTTGTCCCCGGTGGGGGCACTGTACTTGGGCTTGGAGGTACTAGCTTCACAAGCTTTAGCTATATTCCTGTTGGAAGTTCGCTTCTTCCCCTTCTTCCCGCCTTTCTTGAAGGTTCCCTTGCTCTTATGATTGACATTGAGCACATCTTTTGTGGTGCTAACACTTAGCCCCATGTCCCTTTCGACTTGCACAAGCATTTTGTGCAACTCGTCAAGGGAAACTTTCTTATCTTGCATATTAAAATTCACCCGGAATTGAACATATGCTTTGATTTTGTTGAGGGAATGAAGAATTCGATCAATAACGAGTTCATTGGGAATTTCCACCTTATGCATTTTCAAGGTCTCAACATGCTCCATCAACTTGAGCACATGAGGGCTCACCTTTTGGCCCTCTTTGATGTTAAGATCAAAGAATGCGGAAGCCACCTCATATTGAATGACCCTAGGAGATCGTGAAAACATGTTCACAAGCATTATGTAGATCTCATGAGCGGTGCTAATATTTATAGCACTTCGTTGGAGTTCGGCCTCCATAGCAAAGATCAACACATTTTTGATCGCAGCCGACTCCTTTTGGTAAACCTCATAGGTTTGCCTAGCGGCGGGGGTGGACTTAGCATTAGGTTCGGAGGGAGATGCCTCGGTAAGGTAACGAAGCTTGTCGTCACCTTGCGCGGCCAAGCGAAGTTGTGCGTCCCAATTGGCGAAATTAGACCCATTCTTTTCTAACTTACATCGATCCATGAAGGATCGGAGCCATGACACATTGGTAAGCGTGGTGGAACTAGTGGATGCGGACGTGATTGGAGTTTCCATTGCGGTTGATAAAACAAAATTGACTACAAAATAGGAAATGAAGGAATTAATTATCATCTATCGTTTTAATAATACTCGTAAATTTAACTACAAGTATTGCATTTATATAGTGACCTCCACCCAACTATATAAATGATTCCGAGATCCAAATTCATATTAATACGGGCACGGTGAGCCGATTCATCCCTTATTAATATAACTCGGTGGATTAACCTCTTAATCGATTCTACTTTTAGAACTCTCGGTCGATAAAAATTACTCTAATTCTCATCTTTAGCCCGGAACACATGCGACTACGGTCACGAATACTTCTGTTGAGCTCAATCCAAATTTCGATGTAATAACATTTTACTACCCCACTTCGCCAACGTAACAAGGTTTGTATTACGGTGAAGCCGGATTAACTCCCTTATGAAATTGGTACTTCATGGGGTTCTACTATTTGGTAAGGCTATATCTCAATTATTATATGTGAGAGGTCTTGTCAATTTATTATTTATCACGTTTTAAGTGAACTAAAGCGGTGAACTACGATAATTATAATTGACACGGTCGATGACTCGATATGATATACATGTTGTTGTTATGGCGATCTGGCAATGCATGTAACATATTAAAAGATATGCAAAGCAATAAAATAGAAAATCAAATAATCTATTACATATTCGGAAACCAACTCCTTTGGTCCCTTGAATCTTCAAGTGGCACGCCTCCCAAGACACCGTCTTCGTCGGATCACCTTTCCGAATGGCACCGTCTTTGAAGATGCTCCATAATTACAAATAATAATAAAAATACAAAACTATTCCTATTATACATTTGTAAAATGGAAAAACTAAAAAAAAATAAAAATAAAAATAAAAGTGATACGAGATCACATTAAATTACAACCGAATCAATATTCCCTTTCATTACGGGTAATATCGATTAAAACTAAGGCCATACTAAGATAAAATTACATAATTCAAAATTATATAAATAAAAGACATTCAACAATTGAAATATGCAGCATTATAATATGTACCTATCATGCCAAATGATGTGTCAAATCGCCCTATTTAACTTATGTCGTATATATAATCCGGTTTTATGGAAATGCGTGATAATAACCTTTTAAAATCACTAATTAACACTTAAATTACATATAAGCTCAAGTTAATTATCCTAACACTTTTTAGGACTCAAAAATTAGTCATCACTCAATTTTTGACAATAATTCAACTTGATTTAATTTTATGCTCATTTTTTACCTTAAAATCATAATATTAATGAAATAAATCCAAATTAACTTATAAAAATTTCAAAATTTGAATTTTAAATTTTTGAACATTCTGGAATAACTCCATGACACTCATAATATTAAAAATCATGGTTAAAATTTTCGAATTAATTTTGAGAAAATATAGTTGCATTTTATCGGTTTTATCTCATAAAATATTTAAAGTATCCAAAAATTACTCCAATAATTTTTATAACCTTAGATCTGATTAGTAGGATATTAATGCAACTTAAAATAGTTTTCTCAAGCCATGCAATACGTTTTAGTTAATTTTGCTTAAATAGTCACTATTTATGCCATTTTTACTCTAAAAATCCATAAATCATGCTAAAAGAGATATTTTAATCTCGAAATTTACATACTCTCTGTAAATTATCCACGTGACATCATATTAAAAAAATCATGGCTTAATTCGAAATTTAACTATTTTTAGCCATTTTACCTCTATTAATCCATTTTTATCTCATAAAAATCATAAATCGTGCAATATTAATCCAATTAATACGAGTTTTTACACACAACTTTTAAAATATGCATGTGAGGTCATATAAAATTTCCAAGGTCAAAAACTTACTTTAACTATTTTTAGCATTTTAATTCCCATTTTAGTCATAAAAATGTAATAAAATGACCAAAAATCATTAAAATGAGCAATAAATTTCCATAAATCATAAAAATGACCTAAAAACATTTTAGGACCAGAATATATAACATGCATGGTGATTTCGTGGCTTATACTTATAAATCACAAATTTTTAGTTTTATATGTTAACCTTTTAACTCAGAAAAACAATAACCGATTATGCATGCAACATCCTTATGCTCTAATACCACTTGTTAGGTTCATATACCTATTATTAGACTCCTCTAATAATGAACTAATTAACTTGTTAATTATTTGTTCTTTAGATCTAGTGCATGCATAACAAAATGAAAGATTTATAAGAAAACAATGTCCCCTTACATTGATGGTTGGTTCGAAATATAGGGCACACCTTCCTTCACTTGTTCTTGAGCTTAATGAGATGGATGATCCTCCTAAGACTCAAAGTATAGAAGACACTCCAAGAAGTTGCACCCAAGATTAATCCCAAAAATTCCTATTAATATTAACTAGATATGTAGTAGAAATGTAACCTTAATAATACTAATATTTCTAGTATTACTACCTCTAGTAATAGATTGAGTGTATTAGTATTTTTGAGAGTTTTTAGCAATTGCATGTGAGGGAAAAACTAGAGAGAAAAACAAGCAAAGAACAACTTGAAAAATGAGCAACTAATGCTCTATTTAGAGAGCCAAAAACCGGTGGCCTCTCTCCCATGTAGGGAATCATTTTGCTTTTGTTTTTACTCTTTTGTTTAGTTTAGGTTGAGTGTAGGGAACATATGTGTAATATGTAGTATGAAAAAGCTTGTATGATATGTCACAATCACACTATAATCAACACAAACAAAAGACAAAAGAGCATCTTTTGTTCTCTTCATTTGGCCGAAAATTTGGACCCATTTTGGTCCATTTTTGCCTTTTGTCATTTGTCCCACAAATGCTTATAAGTCATATGTTTAACTATCTTACATAATTAATTATTAATGTAATCATTTAACACTTAAATATTACAATTAATAATATAATATACACTCCACTTTTTGAGTAGTATACTACCATTATATCAACATATAATGGGTCCCATAATTACTAGTTAGTTAAAATTACAACTTCTTGTAACTTTAAATAACTAATTACCTCTACCTCTAAACTTATATAATACCTCAACTAATTTAGTAATTTAACACTTAATTACTAAATTAAATCTTATTTAATCACATTACAATAAGACGTAAAATTGCACTCCCTTAATTAAGGAATTAACTAATCTGTATCGCATACAATTAATTAAATATCTATTTCGGCCTCATCCTATAGGTGTGACCTAAAGGGATCAACTGACCATCACCGTCACACGACAGTAATGTCAAACTCTAGTTAGCCAATCATTACCGATTAATGACGATCAGTCGACTATATAAAGAATCATCCCTCACGTATTCTTAGTATGAGATTTAATTATGATATTAAATCATGTGATCGCACTATTGTCGAGGACACATTTCCCAGCAGAAATGTGGGGTTTCCAAGCCGTGAATGCCATAACTGATGAATCAACACCCTTTGATTGTGACCCATTTGCCAACCTCACAGTCAACCGCATCATGATGCGCCAGGGTTACTTCCCGGGCTTACCTCTCAATCCACTAAAGAGCACCTTGCCTCCCCTGAAACAGGCTAAGGTCCCCAACATTCCCTTCGGACTGGGATATGAGCCTACTGATGAAGATATCCAGGAGATGAACCTCCTTGTTCGGAAACACAAGAAGCACGGAGTTATCCTCCGTCCCTATCATCTGACCCTCAAGGGATACTTTGTCCCCGAGGGAGAATCCGAGCTCTACCATGGCTTTCCGGAGCCGATTTATAACTATGTGGCCAAGGCTAGGTACCCGGGAGTGGAAGTCTTCCAGGACTGCTACTTCATCCCCGACAACATCGAAGCTGCATCAACTGAGTCTAAGCCGTCACCATGCCTCGACGGACAAGCTGTCACTCTCCTCTTTGGGGAAGATAACATAAAGCACCTCGACTATGAGGACATCATCAACATCACCCTGAAGGATAACCAACTTGACCCAACCGCCTTGATCTCTGACACTGACCCGGAGAAAGTTGCACAAGGCTGGAGGAAGACCGTCAAGTGGACCGATCGCCAAGGCCGCATTTTCAAGATCACAACTGGAGAAGGCCCTATGTTCAAGGATGGAAGTGAAGAAGGATCTGAGTCTGAGTCTGAGTCGGAGTCAGAGTCTGTCATAACTCCTGATGTCTTAGTCAAGGTCCCCTTCCCACTATTTTATCACAAGGCCGTGGCTGATTCAAAGGCTGAATCTACTAGGGTCACCCCCACTCCCATGAAAGGTGACAACCTGGAGCCTGTTCCAGGGGCAACCTCCTTTGTTATGTCGCCTCTGACTGACCACGAGATGTATGTCCTCTCCGAGCTTTTCGGTGTCAACTTAATGAACGCTAAGTTTGCTTATGACTCGTCTCAATTTAACTGCAATGCAATTCTGAATGACTATGAGGAATCTGACTTGAGTGACTACCCACCTCACCTAGCCAAAGAACTTGACAAATGGGAAACCAGAACCCCCATCATTGAGGAGACCGAACCTATTAACGTAGGAACCAACAACACACCTCAAGAACTTAGGATAGGGACAACCCTGGACCCCTCGGAAAGACACCAACTCATTGACCTCCTCCACAAATACAAGGACGTGTTCGCCTGGTCCTACAAAGACATGCCTGGGATTGACAGGGAAATTGCAGAGCCCCGGATACCCATTAAACCCAGAGCTAAACCCGTGAAACAAAAGCTACGCCGGATGCGTCCTGAATGGACCCTGAAAATCAAGGAAGAAGTGGACAAACAGTTCAAGGCCGGTTTCATAAAAGTGTCTAAATACTCTGATTGGGTGGCCAACATTGTGCCCGTACCAAAGAAAGACGAGAGAATTCGGGATTGCGTCGACTTCAGGGATCTAAACAAAGCGAGTCCAAAGGACGACTTCCCTTTGCCACATGTTGATATTCTGGTGGACAATACTGCCGAATATGCTCTCCTATCGTTCATGGACGGGTATGCTGGGTACAACCAGATTAAAATGGCTGAGGAAGACATGCACAAGACTGCATTCACTACACAGTGGGGTACATATTGCTACACGGTCATGCCCTTCGGCCTCATCAACGCCGGAGCAACCTATCAAAGAACCGCTACTACCCTCCTACATGATATGATGCACAAGTAGGTAGAGGTGTATGTCGATGACATGATTGTCAAATCCAGAGAACGGGACGGCCACATCAGCGCCCTTCGGAAATTCCTCGCTCGTCTGCGGAAATATAACATGAGACTAAATCCTCAGAAGTGTACATTCGGGGTCACCTCCGGAAAACTCTTGGGACATGTCGTCAGCAAAAGAGGCATTGAGATTGATCCAACCAAAATCAAGGCCCTTCAACAAATGCCTCGGCCTAGGAACGAGAAGGAGATTCGGGGATTTCTCAGTCAGGTCCAATACATCAGCTGCTTCATTGCCAAGCTCACCATGACTTGTGAACCAATATTCAAGAAACTTCGCGCCTCCGATCACACCGATTGGGACGACGATTGTCAAAAGGCTTTCGACAGGATAAAATAAATCCTATCCAAACCTCCTGTCCTCATGCCACCTCAACCGGGGATTCCTCTATCCCTGTACCTGACTGTTACCAACACGGCCATGGGAGCTATGCTAGCACAAACAGTCGACGGCGAAGAACGAGCCATCTACTACATCAGCAAAAAGTTCATAGAGTACGAGACAAGGTACACCCAACTGGAAAAGACATGACTTACCCTAGTATGGTCAACAAAGAAGCTGCGGCATTACATGCTCAGCTACACGGTCCATATCTACTCCAAGATGGACCCGGTTAAATACATCTTCGAAAAACCCTTACTAAACGGAAGGCTGTCAAGATGGACACTCATGCTGTCCGAGTTCGATCTCAAGTTTGTACCCCTCAAGGTTATCAAGGGAAGAGCAGTTGCCGATTTCCTAGCAGAGAATCCCGTCAACAAGGATCCAACGACCGACACATGGTCACGTCCTGACGAAGACATCCTTTGTGCCGATTCTGACGCATGGGACATATAATTCGATGGTGCATCTGATCTGAGAGGCTTTGGGGTAGGAATCCTTCTAATATCGCCAGAGGGAGAACATGTTCCGATCTCGGTCAAACTAGACTTCGCTGTCACCAACAATGCCGCTGAATATGAAGCATGTCTCATCGGCTTACAAGCACCCATCACACTTAGCATCAAGAGATTGAGGGTCCACGGTTATTCCTCGCTCATCATCAATCAGGTGTCCGGATCATTGAAAATCCGATCTAACAGCTTAGCTCCCTACCGAGCAAAGATCAACCAAGAGGCCGAGTTCTTCGACCAAGTCGACTTGTTTCACTTGCCACGAGAGGAAAATCAATTTGCTGATTCCCTGGCAAAACTTGCCGCACTCATCAACATACCTGAAAACATGACATCGATGCCCATATGTGTCGAGAGAAGGAGCGAGCCAGCTCACGTTTGTGGCATCATCGACGATGAGGAAAGCCATGATGAACCTTGGTACCAAGCCATCCTCAACTACAAAACCAAAAATGAATTCCCTCCCAACTCTGATCAAAGAGGACAAAGAGCCATCCGTTTACTTGCATCACAATTCGTGATAAACCAAAATCAACTATACAAAAGAACACCCCAAGGAATTCTCCTCCTTTGCATTGACCATCACAAAGCCAAAAAAGTCATGGGAGAGGTTCACGACGGAGAATGTGGCCCTCACATGAGCGCGTTGATGCTTACCCGGAAAATCATGCGGCTAGGTTACTACTGGACCACCACGGAAGCTGATTGCCGTAACTACGTCAAACATTGCCACTATTGTCAAATCTTCGCCAACATACAACACATACCACCATCCCTTTTATACACCATGACGTCACCCTAGCCTTTCTTAACCTGGGGAATCGACATCATCGGGAAGGTCAACCCGGTAGGCACCAAGGGGCATTGCTTCGTCCTCGTCGCCATCGACTATTTCACCAAATGGGTGGAAGCGCAGTCATATGCAGTCTTGACCGCCAAACAAGTGGCCAAGTTCATTCAAAATAACATCATCTGCAGATATGGGGTGCCCCATGAAATCATCAGCGATCAAGGCTCTCACTTTCGGGCGGAAACTCAAGCTTTGCTAGACAAGTACAAGATCAAGAGACATCGATCATCCCCTTACCGTCCCCAAACCAACGGAGCGGTGGAGGCGGCGAACAAGACTCTTGTCACCATTATCAAGAAAATGCAAGACAACTACCGCGATTGGCCGAGTAAACTCCCATTCGCGCTCTGGGGATACCGAACCTCCATTCGAACACCGACAGGCGCCACACCCTTCTACCTAGCATATGGTATGGAGGCGGTTCAACCGGTAGAGTTAGAGGTCCCTTCTATACGCATCCTACTGGAGAGTCAAGTCCCCGAGGCGGAATGGACCCGTCGAAGGTACGAACAGCTCACTCTTCTAGACGAGCGGCGACTCAACGCCTTGCACAACGTCCAGCTATACCAACGACGTATACAATGGGCATTCAACAAGAAGGTTAAACCCAGGAATATCCAGGAGGGCGACTTGGTCCTCAAGTCAGTTCGAGAACCGTTACCCGTCGATCCGAGGGGAAAATTCAAACCCAACTGGGCCGGGCCATACCTGGTCAAGAAAATACTTTCGGGGGGCGCAGTGAGATTGAGTGACCTAGATGGGGAGGACTTTACAAACCCAACCAACCTAGACCAACTCAAAAAATACTACCCTTGAACCATAGCAACCAACGACCTAGCCTAGTTTTACAACTAGCAACCACCTTCGACCCTTTTCAAGTCAAGTTCCTCAACGTGTTCTGATTTGAAATTGCATGTTTTATCGAGTCTAAGTCGCGGCACCTTGCCCGTTTCAAACGTCCTTTGATCTGTCAAAGGCAACATCCATTTGCACTAAAACAAAAACCCCTGAACTACGAGCATGGTTTGATTTCACCTCTTCAGGTGGATACGTAGGCAGTCCCTCTTATACCTGAGGGATATAACCACAAAACCCAATCAAAATTTACAAAACATTTCGAACTACGATCATGGTTTGATTTCACCTCTTCAGGTGAATACGTAGGCAATCCTTCCTTACACAAGGAGCATACAACTATCCCCACAATCAAAAACAACCACCCCCACAATCAAAAACAACCATCCCCATATAACGAAACTCCCACCTACAAAAAAACATCCCAAAAAAAGAAAAGAGAAAGGGAAAACCATTCCCTTTCCACACAAAAATACAAAAAAAAATAAGCCTTTCTCCCTTCCTACAAAATACTAATTTCCCAAGTGCAAATGTTTAGGAAGATTCAAACCGAATTGCCTTTACAAAATGGATGAAAGAAACAAGCGTTCACGATTTTCGACACGGGCAATCCTCTTATTTAATTAATAATGGGAGGGATTAAAATTTCAACAACAAATAAATCTCGACGAGTCTAGAACTTATCGAAGCTAAGGTGTCAACTAAAATACCTCACATAATAAAACTAGCACAAAACACACAATAACTAGCTAGTACAACATAATAAAAACTCACAACAATAATACAACATAATAAAAAAAACGGGTAATGGAGGTCTTCACTCTTCCATTCTACCCTTGCCTTTTCCCTCGGGGTACATCTTCCCCTTGTTCTTCTTGTTGGCCCACCTAGTATGGACTTCCTCCTCGGAACGGATCCTCAACGTATCTAAGACGGCAACGGCCTCCGGTCTAGCACAATACCTCATGTTCGATCCAAAAAGAGCCAATGCACGGCCCACCATGTTCTTGGGACCCGAGCTTCTCCTCTTCGGTGGTCTTATCACGTCCGGGCTAGCTCCATCAACATACTCCTCAAAGAAGGCACGGTTGGCCTTGCCAACCTCTCGGTACTTCAAGTCGACAACCTCGTCCTTACGAAACTTGGACCTCTCTTCCAAGGACGGAGCTCGTCACCATTTGAGATAAGCGGGAGTCACCCATGTCGTGGCAACGGGGTTTGGTACCTCCCAAAGTGGCCTAGTGACCCACCATCTCTCGAAGACCTCCACAATCTCGGAGTTCCGAAAAACATTCTCTTGGACAAGAGTATCTTGAGCGGGCACCTTTTGTTGACGCCCCATTTGCCTCATGAGCCTTTCGGGATAAATGAAGGAAATAACCTTCAAACCCACCACCATCAAAGAACGAGGACTAGCACCCGAAGCGGGCAGCCCCGTAAAGGACCTCAAGTGCCACCATGGCACCACCCAACGGATGTGAGGACCGCCCTCCTCCGCCAATCTTGCGGCCCAATAAGCCTCGGTGGAAGTAAAACTATCCGGGTACAACTTCTTCCTCATGGTAAGGTGACGGAAGGAATAAGAAGAAGGATTAACCGGAGGCTCTACATACCTTAGCCTCTCCAATAGCCACACTTGAAGGATCCTTGGGGACCCGAATGAAGGAGCTTCACCACAAGAGCCTTCCTTGTCCAAAGCTTGGATGATCTCCCCAAGCACCAACCATGATGGATCTCTACCATGCTCCATTTACTCAATCACATGAATAAGGGTCATGCTACCATAGCATTTTGGCCCCTCCTTCTTCAAAACATCAACAAAGAGGTACACATGGACAAGGCAAAATGCAAGAGCCCTTCTCCTAGCCACCTCCGAGACATTGACATCTAATCGGTTCGAAAAGATGTTGATAAGAACCAACATATCCACGCCATGTGGAGCAAGAAGGAAGTTGATTTGGCTTGTTGACAAGCCCAACATGGAACGGAATTTCTCTTTGTAGCACAACCGAGTCGGAGGAAGCACCGGAACACAACCCGGCCACCCACCAATGGCTCCAACTTCTTCGGCAAGAGGGCAAATTTCGCCTTTCGGGAAAACGAAAACATGGTGTTTCGAATCCCAAAACCGAGAACATGCTTCAAGAAATGAAGGTTGAACCTTGACTTGACGGAGCACCAACAATTGCCCAACTCCCATGCAAACGAGTTGATATTTTTCGGGAGGCGAAAAATCTCGGCACCATTGTCGCAACGCATTCTCAAAAGCATCCATAAAATATTTTTGTGGAAGAAGAAGAGGTTTTGTAGAGATGTTTTTGTATTTCGGATGATGAAACAATGAAGCGCAAACGTCCCTATTTATACAAAAATGATCAGCGCGTTTTTCAGAAAAGGAGGAAGGCTGGCTTACATCGCCAGGAGGCTCGCGCCTCTTTGGGCCCTCCCCAGGATTCCCGCTGTTGACTTGTCTCTTTCAACTTGTGTTTTCTCCTGACACCTCAAACCTCCCGCCAAGAAGCTCGCGCCTCTTCGGGATGATCCAGGACTTTTTTTGTGTTTCCTCACACTCACATTTCCTTATTTTCGCGTTTTACGAAGTCCGACACGGTTTCCATGACGCAGCTTTAAACATACGGATTTTTCTTTCTTTTTTTAGGGGGGAAGGGCTAGTCGCCCCAATCCGCGACGGATCGTTTCCATGTCAGTCGAAATTCCGAAAATTTTTCGCTTCCAAATAAAAATCGAAAATTGATAACACGACGTCAGTTTTCTTCAAAATTCAAGCACTCACAAATTCGAGTCTTGATCTCTCAAAAATCAAATATACTCGCAAAAATCCCTTTCTAAAAATTCATCCCTGACGGTTTGAGTTTGAATTTTTCGAGTCACAAATCAATTTCAACAATTCCGATGCAATTTAATTCAAGACACGAGTTAATTGCTCGATTTTCAAATCGATCCCTTTCAAAATCCTAACGTGACGACTTGTCACAAATTTTCAAATTTCAATTCAAATTTCAAAAGTAAATTTTTAACTTCGAGTCATCTTGGTTAAATTTTGCTTTTTTCAATCAAATGCTTTTACGTGTTTACGTTTATGTACGCGTGCTACTTGTTGCCTGTTTTTCTACACTAACGATGCAGGAACTAGTCCGAAACAAAAGGAGAATTGACAGCCGACAGCGCTCCTCCGAAACACAACACAAAAAGCCCAAAATCACAAAATAAACCACAATCCAAAAACACATATATACAAACCGCCTCACGCAAAATACATCGACACACGTTTGATACAAACGACTAACCATACGAACAGGATCCAGTACGGACATTTATCATACAGACACAGGCCTAAGACAACGAACTGGGGGCTATCTGCCACCTACCGAACTAAGCACTCTCTATCCTCTCAAACAGAAAAGAAAGGGAGCAACACAAGAAACAGAGGAGAAACAGTGGAAGCAGAGGTGTTTACCATGACGATAACCCCGCGTTCCTCCTCCGTAACAAAAAGAAAAATAGTGCCTGGCAGATTTTGGACGACACGACAACCGAGGATCGTAACTTAGCATGTTACCCCGATGTTGAACCTCACTCAGCTGAATTCAACAGCGATCGAAAGCGGCAACATGGGATAACACACTCGTACTGAACCCCACTCATCGGACATCCGGACCTCTGCAGACAACGACCAACGATCGATACCCGATCATTGGCCGGGCAAAGGCCGCCAGGCAGAAACACAACCAAGCCTGTAACAAAAAACAGTCGTCTTCCCCCCTCCAGGATCGTCTTCCTCCTCCAAGGCCTCCACGGCATACCCCATAGGTCCCAAATGATACCCTGCGATCAAAAACAAACAAACAAAAAACGTTAGCCGAAATTTCGGAATTATGACGGAGCGTAAAATGGACAAATCCAAAAAAAACAGCAACAAAAAACAACAACAACAACCTGCAAAACAAAACAAGGGCAATCCCGCCCGAACCCAGCTAAACAAAATAGCAACAAAACAATTCACAAAAAGCAAACAAACACAAAAAACGACTCGCCCCTCTTTTCAAGCAAAAGACGAGTCCAAACCACCACAAAAAAACGGCATCTCAAGACCCATACCAGGTCCGCCAACAAACCAAAATACATTCCCAATACAACAAGGAATTTTTCTACGGCTCAAAAAAAGCAATTTATACGCTAATTTAAGCGCAAACCGGTCAAAATTCAAAAAACGACCGCAAAAAGGCAAACGTGATTTTATTACGCCTCAAGGTGACCTAAATTACCGATAAGGTCCATTTCAAGGCAAACTGACTCAATTCAAGCCCAAACAGGCACTTATTTTGTCAGACATAAGACCGTCACAAAAGGCGAAAATTCCAATTTTGCCCACAATACCCAACAAAGATCCATAAATGGCAAATACGGATTTTCCCAACTACAATGCAACCTAGTGGGACCCACTACCCAAGCAAATAAACTTGGCATTGCGAAATGAGACGGTCTCTCACCTCACTCACGTTTTTCGAGCATAGGGAGCAGGAACGGGGACCAAAATGCAAACTAAAAGCACCCCTATACTCCTAAACAGGTTTCTAACCTAATGTAATCATCAATTTCACTCAAATGGGCTCAATCAAAAACGCCCAATTCGATTTTCTAGGGTAAAATTCTGCCCTAATTCAATTAAGCTAAAGATCAACAAATTTAAATGGATTTAAGAGGAAATACATACCTTAAGATGACATTGTTGTTGATGGCACGAATGGAAGCAAGCTTAAGGACCAACAATGGCGTTCTTGGGTATATTTTTGTGTGGAAGGTAGAAGACGAATGGGAATGGGATGCAGCCTGAACTCGCGTCTTTTAGAGAAAAAAAGGGAAGCCCCTTTGATTCGCAAGATAGCTCGCGCCTCAATCAGGCGTCCCCTTGCTTTTTCACCGAAATTTGGGCTTTGGCCCAATTTCCCGTATTAAACTTCGAATTTTCATTGACGATATTAAAGGTCGTCATTTTCTCAAAGACAAAAACAAATAGTGAAAATTTAAATTCGCTATTTTCGAAAATTTCAAACAAACGGCGATCAAAACCGCCAATTTCAAAAATAATAGCGAAAATTCAAAATCGCTATTTCTTCAAATTCCAAACGACGGACATTAAAACCGTCAATTTCAAAAATAATAGCGAGAATTCAAATCCGCTATTCTTCAAATTTCAAACGACGGCGATTATAACCGCCATCTTCAAAATAATTGCTAGAAATTAAATTCCACTATTTTCACCACACATGTCAACGGCGGCACATAAACCGTCATTTCAAATTAATAGTGAAGATTCCAAATTCACTATTTTCTTCAAATGTCAACGGCGGCACATAAACCGTCACTTCAATTAATAGTGAAGATTCCAAATTCACTATTTCTTTCAAATGTCAACGGCGGCACATAAACCGTCACTTCAAACGTAATAGCAAAATTTAAAGTTTGCTATTTCCTTTAAAATTAAAATTCAACGGCGATCGAAACCGCCACTTCAAATTCAAAAAAGAACGACGAATGGTGAAGATTCCAAATTTACTATTCCTTCAAATACTAGCAGGGGGCTTCCTCACGGAACCCGCTCATTTCAAAAACAGTGATAGTGAAAATTCAAATTCACTATTTCCACAGCGGCATCATGAGTTCGCTACTTTCAAAACAAGCCCATTTAACGCGGCTATGCTCACGGTCCGTTAACCGACCGCCCTATGGCTGGCAAGCCTTACTACGCACCATGGCTGGCGAGCCTTACTACGCGCCATGGCTGGCAAGCCTTACTACGCGCCATGGCTGGCGAGCCTTACTACGCGCCATGGCTGGCGAGCCTTACTACGCACCATGGCTGGCGAGCCTTTGTCCGCAAACACTCAAGGACACATCCCGAAGATGCCTCGGGTACATTTCCTTATCACAGCTGGCGAGCCTTTGTCCGCAAACACTCAAGGACACATCCCGAAGATGCCTCGGGTATATTTCCTTATCACAGCTGGCGACCTTTGTCCGCAAACACTCAAGGACATATCCCGAAGATACCTCGGGTACATTTCCTTATCACAGCTGGCGAGCCTTTGTCCGCAAACATGCAAGGACGTATCCAAAGATGCCTCAGGTATGATTCCTTCTTGTGGCTGGCGAGCCTTTGTACGTAGTCTAATGGACTTTAAACGACCCGCACAGGAAGTCGACAGACTCTAAACTGTTCCCGACGATAGGTCCTTGACTCGTACCCTCGAGTTGCCTTGGCGTCGCCCTTCCCGATGGCAGGTCCTTGGCCCGAATCCTTTCGAGCCGCCTCGACGTCACCTGGGTCTCCAGGTTGTAATCTTCGATTGACCTGGGGGCTCTAGTTTGACTTTCGCCTTATCCAAGCCTTAGTCAAAGTGGGGGCTCTGTAGATACCCAGTATCTGCTGAGACTCCAACAAACACCCGATGATTATCGGACTATAACATGTTTTGGAATCGCGGCGTTTGATCGACAGTTTGTGTACAACTTTACGTTAGAAAACTTAAAACGATTTCGAAAATAAAACATTTCAAAAATACCTGGAGTGTTAAATGCACGACGACGAGGTCGCAATGACACTAACTAGAGTCAAAACCGACACCGGACCAAAAACTGACTCAAAAATTCAAATCCCGACTCCAACAACGAGTCAAAC
Source organism: Silene latifolia (assembly GCF_048544455.1). NCBI lineage: Eukaryota > Viridiplantae > Streptophyta > Magnoliopsida > Caryophyllales > Caryophyllaceae > Silene > Silene latifolia. The sequence continues at coordinate 96,746 of NW_027413192.1, read as the reverse complement.
CGAGTCAACCACCAAAAACAAAACATTTCAAACCTTCTACCTTAAGTTTTCCCGGATTCATGTTTGGTCAAGTACCAAACATGTGACTACAAAACCTAGGATAGAACAAATCATGATTGCGTTTGTTGTGAATGTGACAAGACAACTCGAAGAACCGCGACATGGCTCGCGCCTCTTTGAGCATCCCAAGTGGCCACGTCGCTCAAAACTCACACAACCACTCATTTCCCTATAAATACCCCTCAAATGCCCCCCATTTGAGACTTACGCGAGTGTCCGCCCCTTCTTTTCTCCCTTAAAATTCTCGACTTTACTTTTTAAGTCACAATCCGACGCGTATTTACGACCTACCGATCATAAATACAAGCCTTACACATTGTTTGGTACCGTCATCGTGCACTAAATCACTTGACTGACCATTTCGACCACTACACCATCACTAATCTTAAAACACTCTTTTTACTTACCAAAACGGTTTTAAACCGAGTTTTTTCCGACCAAACGAGTTGTTACACTTACGTCGGTCACTCGCCATAACCAAACATGTAAGTATGATGGTGTAAAAAACCTCCATGTCTTTGTTTATTTCATGACTATAACATGCTAAAACATGCATAAAATGGTCCAAAATATGGGATAAACGAGCCAAAACCGAGTTTTGGTCTGAGACATAAGCCCCTTAGGTTGCAGGCTTACCCGCGCCTAAATGGGGTGTCCAGACCAGAACTCAACTGTGTTTGTCTCGTCTTTCCCCTTAAATTCATTTTCATATTTGTAATCGGTTTTTACTATTTCGAATATTTTCGAATCTTTTTCATTTTATTTGTTTTAACCATAAAACATATTTCACCCTTGGTTCCTCATACCATGACGGTTAAATCCGTGTTTCGGTGATGATATTTGGTTAATGACATTTAAAAGGTATTTTAAAGCCTTTTATTTCATTTCTTTACATTTTGGGAGGTATTTTAAAGCCTTTCATCATTTCTTTACATTTTCAAAGTAAACATATTAGTCACCAACACAAAGTCATCCTTGGTTCTACATACCATGCCGGATTTTAACCCGGGTACGATGATGAGTATCGACTAATTACATTCAAATGAACTTAAAACAATTAGTTCATAATTATTTTCAAAACTATTCATGTCAAGCTTGTCAAGTCGAACCCGACACTGAATATTATCAAAATAATGATGACCATTAGAGTCTCGTTCCTCAAATCAACAAATACGGTCTAAACGACCCTTTCAAACCGAATCGGGTTCAAATACCCATTTTCAACATGTTTTATAACGTTTTCTAAAAAGTTAGAACACGTCACATAAACCGTGGGCTGACCCGCGCCTAAACAGGCCCTCCATTTCTCATTTTCAAAACCAGGGAGAGGCCCTTTATACCGCCGGCTGGCTCGCGCCTCATGTAGCCGTCTGGTGTAGGGCCTGTTCCCTTTCCAGCATTAGTCTAGGACGATCCCGACTCCGGTTAGCCCGGATATAGGACGGATCAGATGACTAGTTAATTATTCAAAATCATATTTGCAAAATGCCTTACTAAGACAAATGGATCACGTTATGCACCATAAACCTAATACGGTAAATGGATGTTTAATTTCCGTCTTGTATGCAAATCAACCGTAAATCCAACTCGACATCTTATACTTGATACTTGGATTAAATCAACCGACTTAGAAAGCTCTCACATGTTAGGTTTAAATCATTGGATCCGCATTCATGCATTTAAACCGTTTTATCAACTTTTGCATTCAACCAATCATTGGATGAAGATTGATTTAAAAAAGGCTTATGACTCTGTTAATTTGGATTTTATTGAACAAATGATGAATGCCTTGAATTTACCTCCTAGTTTTACTAATCTGGTTATGGTTTGTGTAAGAACTGCATCTTACTCTCTGGTTCTTAATGGTGTTAACTTTGGTTACTTCAAAGGAGCTAAAGGGTTGAGACAAGGGGACCCCATTTCCCCCCTCCTCTTCACCATCACCATGGAGTATCTTACCAGGGTTCTTTCTCATGTAACCAGCATTCTACCCTTTAGATTTCACCCTCTCTGTGGTCATCTCAAGCTATCTCACTTGATGTTTGCAGACGATCTTCTTATGTTTTCTAAAGGTGATACTAAATCCATTATGATCTTGCTTAGGGCCTTTGCCACTTTTTCTGCAGCCACTGGATTGCAAATGAACTCAATGAAGTCAAATATCTATTTTAATGGGGTTCATCATTCAGTTAGAGCTGATATTCTGCAAGTTTCTGGTTTCATGGAGGGTACTCTCCCTTTTAAATACTTGGGAGTCCCAATTACCTCTGGCAGACTCTCTGTCAAGCATTGCTCAGTTCTCATTGATTCTGTCACTGCTAGAATTAGGGGGTTTGGTGCCAAGAAGTTATCCTATTCTGGCAGATTAACCCTTGTCAATTCTGTGCTTTCTTCTCTTTATGGTTACTGGTCTACTATTTTTGTGCTACCCAAAGGAGTTCTGAGAAGAATTGAGGCTTTGTGTAGGAACTACCTTTGAGATGGAACTACTGAGTATATAAGATCTCCTATGGTTAGTTGGGAGAAAATTTGCACCCCTAGAGCTGAGGGTGGATTAGGGATCAGAGATAGTTTCACTTGGAACTATGCTGCTATAGGCAAACTGGTTTGGTGGCTGTATACTAAACCAGATAGCCTTTGGGTCAAGTGGGTACACCATATTTTTATGAAAGGTACCAGTTGGCAGTCTTATGCACCTAAAGCTGATGTATCTTGGAGTTGGAAAACTATTTGGAAAGTTAAAGATAAACTGGCCTCTGGTTATATGTCTGGTCAGTGGTCTGCTTCTCCTGCAGGGTACTCCATTTCTAGTGGTTATCACTGGCTGAGACAGAAACACACTACTGTGATTTGGCACAGACCAGTATGGAACTCTTGGTGCATTCCAAAGCACAATTTCATAAACTGGTTGATAGCTAGGGAAGCATTACATCTTAAGGATAAGCTTTACCATTTGGGCATTATTCAAGATGATTTGTGCTTGTTATGTGGAGCGGCTGCTGAAACCCATGTTCACCTTTTTCAGTAATGCCAGTATACTTGTCGTCTTTTGCAGCTTTTGAAGACTAAACTTAACTTAACCATGCATACTGCCAATCTGCTAGTTTGGATTTCCAGGAAGCCATGGTCAAGTGTAAAGAAGAAGGTAGCTCTTGCTTGGGTGCAAGCTCTTTTCTATGAAGTTTGGATCCAAAGGAATAGGGTGCGAATTGAAGGAAGTCTTATGCATCCTAATTATGTCATGGATAAAATTAGTGCCTTGTTGAAATTTAGATCTTATTCTTGTCAAAAATGTAAACTTAGTTTGAATGAGGAGACTTGGCTTAATTCGATCAACAATGGTTGAATTTCCTTGTCTCCCAAAATTGAATCGTTGTGGTAGTTTGTAATCGTTTGTTTCATTCTTAATGAGAAGCTTACCTTTTACCAAAAAAACCAAGATCGATCAGTAGAGGCCGCTACCGCGGGCGGGATTGGGTGTCTGATTAAAGGCTTCCCAATACGTACCTTCACCTCTTACTCAGAAACTTTGGATAGTGAACGACCTTATCCAGGGCGTACGAGAGTCATTCTAGAGATAGGATGCTAAAGAGGGACGATTCCTTATCTTTAGTACCTATGTCAAACCCTGCTTTGTGATTCGTTTGACCGAGGTATAAAGTGGATTCGAACGGGTTCAAAGCAACCCACAAATGCTTGGTGGCGACTCCGAACATCTCTAATCGTTTCGAGACCCTTACCGAGACGAAACCGACCGATCTAAAATGATCCGGTCGAAAGCATTTTTACGCCGCCGACCGTGGCTTTCAAAAGACCTCTATACGCTCATTAGATCGGCTTGGCGTGTAGGTGGGCCCGTGTCCACACTATCATACAGACATTGGCCTAAAACAACCATCTATCATACAGACACTGGCCTAAAACAACCATCCATCATACAGACACTAGCCTAAGATAACAAACTGGGGGCTACCTGCCACCTACCGAACTAAGCACTCCATTTCCTTCCAATCGGAAAAGAAAAGGAGCAACACAGGAAACAGAGGAGTAACAACGGAAGCAGAGGTGGTTACCACGACGGTAATACCTCGCTCCTACTCCACGACAAAAAAAGAAGACAATGTCTGGCAAACTTCGGATGATAAGGAGGCCAAGAACCATGATGCGGCGCACCACCCCGGTGTTGACCCCCAATCATCAGCCATCCTGTCTATGAGCCACAATGAAAAGGACAAGCCGGCCACATCAGCCACCTCCCCTTCTCTACGGAAGTATCCTCTACCACCACACAGCAGCCCCCCCGGTCGCTTCTGCTCCTCCCGGATCATCTTCCTCCTCCAAGATCTCAAAGACAGGCCCCGTAGGCCCCGAACGCTCCCCTGCAATCAAAGGTAAATCAAAGAATGTCAGCCGAAATTTCAGCATTACGACGGTGGAAAATGGACAAATCAAAAAAAAAAAAAAAGAACCTGCAAAGCAGAACAAGGGCAATCCCGCCCAAACCCAACCAAACAAAGACAATTCACAAAAACGCACAAGAAACGACTCGCCCTTTTTTTCAAGCAAAAGACGAGTTAAAACAACCACAAGCAAAAATGGCACCTCAAGACCCGCACAAGGTCCGCCAACAACACAAAATACGTTACCGATGCAATGGGGTATTTTCTACAACTCAAAGAGGCAATTTCTACGCCAATTTGAGCGCAAACCAGTCAAAATTTCAAAATATGACCACAACGAGGCAACGTGATTTTACCACGTCTCAAAGCGACCTAAACTACCAATGAGGTCCATTTCAAGGCAAACTGACTCAATTCAAGCCCAAACAGGCGCTTATTTTATCAGACATAAAACCGTCACAAAAGGCAAAAATTCCAATTTTGCCCACAATACCCAACAAAGGTCCACGATGGAAAATACGGTCTTTCCCGACAACAATGCAACCTAACGGGACCCACTATCCAAGCAAATAAATTTGGCATTGTGAAATGAGACGGTTTCTTCGCCTCACTCACAGAAAAATAGGGAAGCACCCTTATCTCGCCAGGTTGCTCGCGCCTCAATGGGGTTCCCTGCCTTTTTTTCAGTGAAATTTTGGGCTTTGGCCCAATTTCCCATAACAAACTTCAAATTTTCAATGACGACATTAAGGACCGTCATTTTTCAAATACAAAAACAAATAGTGAAATCAAAATTCACTATTTTCCTCCAAATTTCAAACGACGGCAATTAAACCGTCATTTTCCAAAAATAATAGTGAAAATTCAAATTCACTATTTCTGCAAATTTTCAACGACGGTAATTAAAACCGTCATTTTAAAACATAATAGTGAAACTTCAAATTCACTATTTCTGCAAATTTTCAAGCGACGACAATTAAAACCGTCATTTTCAAAATAATAGTGAAAATTCAAATTCAATATTTCTTCAAATTTCAAACGACGGCAATTAAAACCGTCATTTTCAAAATAATAGTTAAGATTCAAAATTCACTATTTCCTTCACATGTCAACGGCGGCAACATAAACCATCACTTCAAAAGTAATAGTGAAGATTCAAAATTCACTGTTTCCTTCACATGTCAACGGCGGCAACATAAACCGTCACTTCAAACGTAATAGCGAAAATTTAAAACTCGCTATTTCCTTCAAATTCAAACAAACGGCGATTAAAACCGCCACTTCAAATTCAAAACGAGTAGTGAAGATTTAAAATTCGTTGTTCCTTCAAATGTCAATAGGGGACTTCCTCGCAGAACCCGCTTTTTTCAAAAACAATAATAGTGAAATTCAAAATTCACTATTTCCACGGCGGCATCAAGAGTGCGCTATTTCCAAAACAAGCCCATCCAAAGCGGCTATTCTCACGGTTGATCAACCAACCGCCCTCATGGCTGGCGAGCCTTACTATGCATCGCGACTGGCGAGCCCTCCTCATATACGCCCCATGGCTGGCGAGCCTTACAACGCATCGCAGCTGGCGAACCCTCCTCATATACGCTCCATGGCTGACGAGCCTTACAACGCATCGCGGCTGGCGAGCCCTCCTCATATACGCCCCATGGCTGGCGAGCCTTACAACGCATCGCGGCTGGCGAGCCCTCCTCATATACGCCCCATGGCTGGCGACCCTTACAACGCATCGCGGCTGGCGAGCCCTCCTCATGTACGCCCCATGGGTGGCGACCATTACAACGCGCCGCGGCTGGCGAGCCCTCCTCATGTACGCCCCATAGCCGGCGAGCCTTACAACGCATCGCGGCTGGCGAGCCCTCCTCATATACGCCTCATGGCTAGCGAGCCTTACAACACATCGCGGCTGGAGAGCCCTCCTCATATACGCCCCATGGTTGGCGAGCCTTATAACGCATCGCAGCTGGCGAGCCCTCCTCATATAAGCCCCATGGCTGGCGAGCCTTATAACGCGTTGCGGCTGGCGAGCCCTCCTCATATACGTCCCATGGCTGGCGAGCCTTACTACGCCTCGCGGCTGGTGAGCCCTCCTCATATACGCCCACGGCTGGCAAGCCTTACAATGCATCGCGGCTGGCGAGCCCTCCTTATATACGCCCCATGGCTGGCGAGCCTTACAACGCATCTTGGCTGGCGAGTCCTCCTCATATACGCCTCATTGCTGGTGAGCCTTACTACGCACCGCGGCTGGCGAGACCTCCTTATATACGCCCCATGGTTGGCGAGCCTTATAATGCGCCGCGTCTGGCGAGCCCTCCTCATGTACGCACCATAGTTGGCGAGCCTTTGTCCGCAAACACGCAAGTACATATACGAAGATGCCTCAGGTATGACTCCTTCTTATGGCTGGCGAGCCTTTGTACGTAGTCTAACGGACTTTAAACGACCCGTACGGACAGTCGACAGACTCTAAACTGTTCCTGAGGATAGGTCATTGGCTCGTACCCTCGAGTCACCTTGGCGTCGCCCTTCCCGACGGCACGTCCTTGGCCCGAATCCTTTCGAGCCGCCTTGACCTCGCTTGGGTCTCCAGGTTGTAATCTTCGATTGACCTGGGGGCTCTACTTTGACTTTCACCCTGTCCAAGCCTCAGTCAAAGTGGGGGCTCTGTAGATACCCAGTATCTGCTAAGACTCCAACAAACACCCGATGATTATCGGACTATAACATGCTTTGGAATCGCGGCGTTTGATCGACAGTTCGTGTACAACTTTATGTCGGAAAACTTAAAACGATTTCGAAAATAAAACATTTCAAGACTTTTCAAAAGTACCTGGAGTGTTTAATGCATGACGACGAGGTCGCAATGACACTAACTAGAGTCAAAACCGACACCGGACAAAAAACCGACTCAAAAATTCAAATCCCGACTCCAACAACGAGTTAAACCGAGTCAAACACAAAAACAAACCATTCAAATGCTTCTATGTTAAGATTTTCCAGAATCTTACATAGTCAAGTACCAAACATGTTCATCCAAATCCTAGGATAGAACAAATAATGATTTCCTCGTGTGATAGTGACAAGACACCTCGAAGACCCGCGACGTGGCTCCCGCCTCTTTTAGCAGCCCAGGTGGCCACGTCGCTCAAAACTCACACAACCACTCATTTTCCTATAAATACCCCTCAAATGCCCCCATTTGAGAACTTACGCGAGTGTCCGCCCCCTCTTTATGCCTTAAAATTCTCGACTCGACTTCCTAAGTCACAATCCGACGCGTATTTACGACCTACCGATCGTAAATACAAGCCTTACACATTGTTTGGTACCGTCATCGTGCATTAAATCACTTGACCGACCATCTCGACCACTACACCATCACTAAACTTAATAAAACATTCTTTTTACTTACTAAAACGGTTTTAAACCGAGTCTTTTCTGACCAAACGAGTTGATACACTTACGTCGGTTTCTCGCCATAACCAAGCATGTAAGTATGAGGGTGTAAAAATCCTTCTTTCATCATGTCTTTACTTGTTTCATGACTATAACATGCTAAATCATGCATAACATGGTCCAAAACATGGGAAGAATGAGCCAAAACCGGACTTTTTGGTTGAGGCAGAGGCTACTTACGTAGCACACAGGCTCGCGCCTAAAGCAGCTTGCCCAGCCTTAAGTCCAATCCGGGTTTGCTCTCTTCTTTTCCTCTTTAATATATTTTCATATTTGTAACCGGTTTTTACCATTTCAAATATTTTAAAACCCTTTTTTTATTTCATTTTTACAAGTTTTTAACCATAAAACATTTTTCACCCTTGGTTCTTAATACCATGACGGTTTAATCCGTGTTTCGGTGATAATATTTGGTTAATTACATTTAAAAGGTATTTTAAAAGCTTTTATTTCATTTCTTTACATTTTGGAAGGTATTTTAAAGCCTCTCATCATTTCTTTACATTTTCAAAATAAATGTATTAGTCACCAACACAAAGTCATTCTTGGTTCTACATACCATGTCGGATTTTAACCCGAGTACGATGATGAATGTCGACTAATTATATTCAAATGAACTTAAAACAATTAGTTCATAATCATTTTCAAAACTATTCAAGTCAAACTTATAAAGTCGAACCCGACGTCGAATATCATCAAAGCAATGATGATTATTCAAGTCTCGTTCCTCAAATCAACACAAATACGACCTAAACAGTCTTTTCAAACCAAAACGGGTCCAAATACCCATTTTCAATACGTTTTATATACGTTTTTCAATGGTTAGAATGCGTCTTATACCGTTGACTGACCCGCGCCTAAACAGGCCATTTCTTTTCCTATTTTCAAACCAGGGGAGACCCCATTATATCGCCAATAGGCTCGCGCCTCATCTGGCTGCCTGGTGCAGGGTCTGTTCCCTTTCTAGCATTAGTCTAGGACGATCCCGACTCCGGCTAACCCGCATATAGGACGGATGTAACACCCCGTATTTTATAATAATATTTTATTATAAAAAGTATTTTATTAAATGGATTATTTTGGAGTTTAATAATTTATTTTGAATATATATGTTTATCGCGTCCATTCTCTATTTTATTATCTCTCGTTTTGGCCTACTGTTGATTAGGTTAAAATGTCCGTGTACGATTTTACTATTTTAATTTAATAATTACTTTTCCTATTTAAGCTTTTCTAGTGTTTTAATAATATCCAGTTGGATTTGTAATCAGATAATCCATTGTATAAGCTAATGAACACAAAGCCCATTAGTTAATCTCTTATAAATAGATTTAACCTAGCAAGCAACTAGGTCAAACCAAAGGTTTTGTTTTCACGTACACTAAGCCGCGAGCCTCTTCCTGTATTTCTCTCTTTTGTTCTCTTTTCTCCATTTGACTCCAATGTTGAATATCTTTCCTTCTTCCAAATTCATACACAAAATATATTTCTACAATCCTTGCTCTTACTTCTACATCATATTTATCTCCAAATAATTTTATGGGGATTATTTGTAAATATGGACCTTTTGACCTACCTTTAAGGTCTCTTATTTTAATGGATGAAGAGTAGCCTTTCATGGCGTTTTCAAGGGTTTCGATTTGTGACTTTCTTAATGTCGATTTTGGGGACGTTGACACGTGTTGGAGACAAGGCTTTGTTGGTCGTTTTCTTCATGGAGGTTTTCATTAATTGCTAAAAAGGTAACTAGGTGTTTCTCTTTTAATTGTGTTTATGCCAATTGATGTAATTAATATGATTTAATGAATGTTTTGTATGATTAGTACATGTTTGATTGTTTATTATCATGTTAATTATGTTTTCGCATGTTTGTATATATTTCAATGCATTAATTATATATCGTATGTTGTTTATATGTTTATCATGGGTGTCATGAGCATAATTAGGGTTTCCAAATCAAACCCTAGTGGCGGCATGATGGCGGCCAAGAGTTCTCTCCAAAGTTATAGCTAAAGCTAGTATAACCTTGATGATGATTCAAGTGTTATAGCTAAAGTTAATACAACTTTGGATAGTTACTCTAGTTATGGCTGAAACAGGTATAATCTTGGAAGTATGAATCCAGGTTATAGCTGAATCTACTATAACATTGAAGTACGAGTTAAGGTTATAGCTGGAACTAACATACCCTAAGATTATGGCTCAAGGTTATGGTTGGAACTAGTATAACTTTGAGTTTCGTGTCAAGGTTATAGTTGAGGTAAGTATAACTTCAAGTTATATGTGTTGAAGTTATAGTAAAGGTTACTATAACCTCGCATCCAGAGTTTGTGTTATGGTTAGGGTTACTATAACATTGAATGGTTAATGTTAAAGTTATAGCTGGAGTACTATAACATTGGTTGGTACTTGCTCACATGTTCTGTTGTGTTCAGTTATTATATGACATTGTGTTGGCATATATCTTTGGTTACTCTTGTTCATATGATAAGTAGGGTATTCAATTATACTATCCTGTGAGTTGAGTCGTGATGTTATTCACGCATGTTAGTACAGTCAGTTATATTGTGCATTTGCTGGTTGGCTGGTTTGAATAGATGACGGTAGTATCAGTTATATACTATCGGAATGGACTAACGCCACCCTTTGATGCGGGATTTATTTTGGTCTATGTTCGGGGGTGGCCAGATTCATCAGTTATACGTTCTGGGTCCCGAGTGTCGTTCGATGTACAGTTATTACATCGAGAGGTCTGGCCAGGTCTTAGGCATATAGGCAGTGGTGATACATTATACATAGTACCGTGGAGGCAGTGGTGATACGCTCCACACTGATGGAGGCAGTGGTGATACGCTTCGTCAGTCAGAGGCAGTGGTAATACGCTCTAACAAGTTAGAGGCAGTGGTAATACGCTCTAACGGGCGTTCGCACTATTCGCTATGCTTTGTTGCTAGCTTTGTGCCTTCTGTTGCTGTGGATTGTGTGTTACCGTATTCGCTATGTTTTGATGCTAGCATTGTGCCTTGAGTTGTAATGGGTCGTGTGCTACATTGGTTATAAGTGTACATGGTCTAGTGGTTGCATATGGTTTAGGTTTGCATGATTCTGTCTAAGATTGATATGTCATGGTAAGTTGTATTTGGGTTTTCATGAGTATAGATGATCTCACATGTTTACTGATTTTACATTTCATTTGTTAATGATTATTAGTTATATTCAATTGTTGTAAACATGACTGGGAGAACATCTAGTTACTCCCGACTGATTGTCGATCCCCCATTCTCAGGTTGTTCAGATGATTGCGGTTTTGGATGATATCTTGCTGGGAAGTACTGTGTGGCGAGACGAATAATAAATTAGGAGTTTGTTTTCATGTTTTAAGAACCTTTGAATAATGTATTAGTTTGGTTTTGATTTAGTAGCGAACCGGATTGGTCAGGTGTTTCCGCCACCTTGACCCTTTTATCATTGTTACACTCTGATTATTGTTTTAATACACGTTTTTCCTTTGTTTTATAATCCGGGTTGTTACAGTTGGTATCAGAGCGAACACGCTCCCAACTCTCGCTTAGTTGATGACTTAAATAAATGACCTAGTTAATGAGTGAGAGTAAATGGGGTAGAAACAATTAAGGACTTCTTTGTTTACGCCTTAATGTTTAGCATGGTTATTAATTGTATTGCATGTTTTGTTCATGCACTTGTTTGTTTATGCCTTAATCTTTCATATCGTTATTAATTGTGTTACATGTGTTGTTCGTGTACTTACTTGTTTATGATTTAATGTTTTCGATCGTTATCAATTGTTTTACATGAGTTATTTTTGTACTTGCTTTTCGTTTCTTAATATTTTGTATTGTTATTAATTGTATTAAATGTTTTGTTTATATATTGTGTCATTATGACTTGATGTTTTGTTTCGTCATTATTTGTATAAAATGTGTGTTCATGTATGACTTTTTCGAGCATGCTATGTTGATTTTAAAGACGGTCAATTTTGAAAATGTCTTTTGTATGTTACATGGCGTGCATTTTGGTTATATGTCGTCAAAACTTTTAACCCTTGATAACCCGAGATTTACTCTTATTGTACTTTTATCCTTTTGGATCATTTGGTGGTGTTGTCCTTGTTTGAGGTGATTTTGAGGTTGATTTCCTTGTGGTTTGGATTTTGGGGCAACAAGTTAAGATTGATTTTACAGGTTGAGATGTTCAAGTATGAAAGGAAAGAGTGTTTATTATTCTGATTTTGGTAACGAGGAAGCTTACTTTGGGATTATAGGTTGTTGAGGTGAAGTAAGTTTGGGAATAGAGGTTGTCACAACGATCTTTCCTTTGGGATTATAGGTGTTAAGCTCTTGTATGTATTTGAGGAAATCCTTATTGATGATAGAGGGTGATGATATGTGGCATAAGATGTATGATTGTGGTTTAATAGTTTCACAAGAAGTGAGTGACATAATGAGTAGATTTATCTTATGGTATCATTTGGGAATTCTGAGGCTTATGTTCTCAATGGTTAGAATTATTGGATTTTTGTCTTGTATTAAGGGAAAAGTTATGCGAGTTATTTATGGATCGAGAGTAGAGTAATGGAAATGAATTGAATGTTATCGTGGAGTTTAGATTGAACACGTTGAGAATTTTGGAGACTATGCTCGTCTTTAATTGGAATATCATTTGAGGAATAAGAATCATTAATGATATTAGTGAGTTATGAAAGATTTTATGATTTATCCGTTCAGGAGTTACTTACTGATCGTATCTTTTAAAGGATTGAGTGAAAGAGGTGAACTGTAATTTATGGACTTGTGAGATGTTAATGTTAAAGTGTTCTAGCGTTGCCTTAGTGAATGGCCATGTTAACGATGATTATAATGTATCGTGGTGCTTAGCTTTTGGGGATTAAAGATTGCTATGGATTGATTCACTAAGTGTGATTAGATGGAGTTCTTGATAGTGGAAGGACTTGAGAGTTCATGTCGTGAGAATTTATGATCTAGAGAGTTGATAATCTGAGGAATGTAGTGATTGTAAAGAGACAGTTATATAAGGATTTGTTGGTGCTGAGGTATTATGGAGATATGACGGAAGGATGTTACGAGACGTTTTACCTTGAGTGATGATTGTACGATATTTGTAAGACCTTGGTTATCGTGCTTAATTTATCTTATGTTAAGGTGTCGTCTTTGAGTAAATGGAATTGTTTTTGAGTTGTCTATTCTTGTCATCCTTGCACGTGTTAATCATACCTCTTCTATTTGAGCCTTCAGACCAAAGGTTTCTTTTATCTTTGTCCAATGTCTTTTTCATTTATCGTTACTCTCTATTTGTTCTTTATTTCAACTCCGGTTTCCTTCTTCTCTGACTTTTGTAATTACCCTTTTCACATTGATTTCTCTCTAAACTTTTACTTCCAAAAAGAATGTGTTCTTTTGTTTGTGGTATTGCACGAAAATATTTTGTTTTGTTTTGCAAGTTATTTATTCTTTCATGGTAACTTGAAAACGTTTGAAATCTCTTTAGAGCTAATTGTGATCATCTCGTAATGGAAGCTTGGATCCTTTTGCGAGAGATGTTAGAAAACTTGAGTTTGATGTTTGGTTATTTGGGGTTGAGAACTTAGTAACATAGTGGTATGTGAGTGTGAATTGGGATAACATATAGAGTTTTGGAGAAGGAGTATTAAAGGTGTTATATAGCTCTTAAAGTTTGAGGATGTTTTTACTCTGAGGGTGTATAGATGTTTGTGTGTTCTATCTGAGATAAAATGTTTCATTAAGAGTATGAGTGATTAATTGAAGGACATAGATTTATACGATCTTATGGTGGATTTGTGATGTTGAGATTATATTCAGTGATAGTAAACTGTGATTAGAAATTGAGGTTATAAGTTGGTCGTTATATGTTATATGAGCACAGATGATGAGAGTTGTATGGTGTTGTTATTTATTACTAGGCGTTGTGGGAATCGCGTTATTAATGGCAAGTGTGTTATGGTACAACAGGTACTAGCTTAACAAAAGGTGTATGGTTTCTTGGGTTCATAGGAACGTTGTGATCATAAGTGTTTAAAGGAAATGTCTGGAATTTGCGAGTGCGACTGATGATTCTGTCATGAGATCGAGGTTACATAGAAATTTTGACAGTTTATTCAGACTTTGAGGTTTAAGATTGATGACTTTGGAAACTCGAGTTTTGTTAAAACCTTTTGAGATTAAGAGTTGTGAATAGTAGTAAGCACTACTTGCTTTGAGGATATTAGAATAGGCCGGAGTGCTTCTAATGGTACTCGTGAGTGAAAGAGTTTTCTCATTCAAAAGATACTCTTTGGTTTAGAGATTATCTGTCTTGGGTTTTGGTTAATGTCAGGTCTTTTGGTGAATGGTAAAGTACAATTGAAGTGTTATTAAAGGTTATATAGACTAGAAGTTAGTAGTTCAAGAGATGGAATATTGTACGTTGTGGAATATCACTTATAGGTGTTGAATGTACTAGGTGAAAGTGAGGAACCCAGTGCTATTATGGCTTATGAGATATGATGGACTTTATGAGCGTCAACCACATGCTTAAAGGTGATGCATGTGTGAAAATGGTGTGGTCGTACGACGACTAGGTCATACCGAGATAAGAGAGAAGCTATTCGGTAAGGAATTAGCTTAACGATCATTTTGGGTTGTGATGGTATGAGTTTGATGAGACTTTTCAGGTTGTAGAGTATGTGAAGATGATAATAACATTGAGTATTTTGAGATATTTCCTTTGGTTTAAGCTTGTTCATAAGGATCAGAGTGCGCAGCGGTTAGGATTCCGAGATGACCTTTATTGATGATCGCTTGTAATTCTTACCTTCTTTTGATCTTATCTTTGAATTCCAAGTTTCGAGGACGAAACTTCTTTTTAGGGGGTTGGATTGTAACACCCCGTATTTTATAATAATATTTTATTATAAAAAGTATTTTATTAAATTGATTATTATGGAGTTTAATAATTTATTTTGAATATATATGTTTATCGCGTCCGTTCTCTATTTTATTATCTCTCGTTTTGGCCTACTTTTGATTAGGTTAAAATGTCCGTGTACGATTTTACTATTTTAATTTAATAATTAATTTTCCTATTTAAGCTTTTCTAGTGTTTTAATAATATCCAGTTGGATTTGTAATCAGATAATCCATTGTATAAGCTAATGAACACAAAGCCCATTAGTTAATATCTTATAAATAGATTTAACCTAGCAAGCAACTAGGTCAAACCAAAGGTTTTGTTTTCACGTACACTAAGCCGCGCGCCTCTTCTTGTATTTCTCTCTTTTGTTCTCTTTTCTCCCTTTGACTCCATTGTTGAATATCTTTCCTTCTTCCAAACTCATACATAAAATATATTTCCACAATCCTTGCTCTTACTTATACATCATATTTATCTCCAAATAATTTTATGGGGATTATTTGTATATATGGACCTTTTGACCTACCTTTAAGGTCTCTTATTTTAATGGATGAAGAATAGCCTTTCATGGCGTTTTCAAGGGTTTCGATTTGTGCCTTTCTTAGTGTCGATTTTGGGGACGTTGACACGTGTTGGAGACAAGGCTTTGTTGGTCGTTTTCTTTATGGAGGTTTTCATTAATTGCTAAAAAGGTAACTAGGTGTATCTCTTTTAATTGTGTTTATGCCAATTGATGTAATTAATATGATTTAATGAATGTTATGTATGGTTAGTACATGTTTGATTGTTTATTATCATGTTAATTATGTCTTCGCATGTTTGTATATATTTCAATGCATTAATTATATATCGTATGTTGTTTATATGTTTATTATGGGTGTCATGAGCGTAATTAGGGTTTCCGAATCAAACCCTAGTGGCGGCATGATGGCGGCCAAGAGTTCTCTCCAAAGTTATAGCTAAAGCTAGTATAACCTTGATGATGATTCAAGTGTTATAGCTAAAGTTAATACAACTTTGGGTAGTTACTCTAGTTATGGCTGAAACAGGTATAATCTTGAAAGTATGAATCCAGGTTATAGCTGAATCTACTATAACATTGAAGTACGAGTTAAGGTTATAGCTGGAACTAACATACCCTAAGATTATGGCTCAAGGTTATGGTTGGAACTAGTATAACTTTGAGTTTCGTGTCAAGGTTATAGTTGAGGTAAGTATAACTTCAAGTTATATGTGTTGAAGTTATAGTAAAGGTTACTATAACCTCGCATCCAGAGTTTGTGTTATGGTTAGGGTTACTATAACATTGAATGGTTAATGTTAAAGTTATAGCTGGAGTACTATAACATTGGTTGGTACTTGCTCACATGTTCTGTTGTGTTCAGTTATTATATGACATTGTGTTGGCATATATCTTTGGTTACTCTTGTTCATATGATAAGTAGGGTATTCAATTATACTATCCTGTGAGTTGAGTCGTGATGTTATTCACGCATGTTAGTACAATCGATTATACTTGTGCATTTCTTTGGTTGGTTTGGTTTGAATAGATGACGGTAGTATCGCTTATATACTATCGGAATGGACTAACGCCACCCGTTGATTGATGCGGGATTTATTTTGGTCTATGTTCGGGGTGGCCGATTCATCGCTTATACGTTCTGGTCCCGAGTGTCGTTCGATGTACAGTTATTACATCGAGAGGTCTGGCCAGGTCTTAGGCATATAGGCAGTGGTGATACGCTATACATAGTACCGTGGAGGCAGTGGTGATACGCTCCACACTGATGGAGGTAGTGGTGATACGCTTCTTCAGTCAGAGGCAGTGGTAATACGCTCTAACGGGCGTTCGCACTATTCGCTATGCTTTGTTGCTAGCTTTGTGCCTTCTGTTGCTGTGGATTGTGTGTTACTGTATTCGCTATGCTTTGATGCTAGCATTGTGCCTTTAGTTGTTATGGGTCGTGTGCTACATTGGTTATAAGTGTACATGGTCTAGTGGTTGCATATGGTTTAGGTTTGCATGATTCTGCCTAAGATTGATAAGTCATGGTAAGCTGTATTTGGGTTTTCATGAGTATAGATGATCTCACATGTTTACTGATTTTACATTTCATTTGTTAATGATTATTAGTTATATTCAATTGTTGTAAACATGACTGGGAGAACATCTAGTTACTCCCGACTGATTGTCGACCCCCCATTCTCAGGTTGTTCAGATGATTGCGGTTTTGGATGATATCTTGCTGGGAAGTACTATGTGGCGAGACGAATAATAAATTAGGAGTTTGTTTTCATGTTTTAAGAACCTTTGAATAATGTATTAGTTTGGTTTTGATTTAGTAGCGAACCGGATTGGTCAGGTGTTTCCGCCACCTTGACCCTTTTATCATTGTTACACTCTGATTATTGTTTTAATACACGTTTTTCCTTTGTTTTATAATCCGGGTTGTTACAGTTGGTATCAGAGCGAACACGCTCCCAACTCTCGCTTAGTTGATGACTAAAATAAATGACCTAGTTAATGAGTGAGAGTAAATGGGGTAGAAACAATTAAGGACTTCTTTGTTTACGCCTTAATGTTTAGCATGGTTATTAATTGTATTGCATGTTTTGTTCATGCACTTGTTTGTTTATGCCTTAATCTTTCATATCGTTATTAATTGTGTTACATGTGTTGTTCGTGTACTTACTTGTTTATGATTTAATGTTTTCGATCGTTATCAATTGTTTTACATGAGTTATTTTTGTACTTGCTTTTCGTTTCTTAATATTTTGTATTGTTATTAATTGTATTAAATGTTTTGTTTATATATTGTGTCATTATGACTTGATGTTTTGTTTCGTCATTATTTGTATAAAATGTGTGTTCATGTATGACTTTTTCGAGCATGCTATGTTGATTTTAAAGACGGTCAATTTTGAAAATGTCTTTTGTATGTTACATGGCGTGCATTTTGGTTATATGTCGTCAAAACTTTTAACCCTTGATAACCCGAGATTTACTCTTATCGTACTTTTATCCTTTTGGATCATTTGGTGGTGTTGTCCTTGTTTGAGGTGATTTTGAGGTTGATTTCCTTGTGGTTTGGATTTTGGGGCAACAAGTTAAGATTGATTTTACAGGTTGAGATGTTCAATTATGAAAGGAAAGAGTGTTTATTATTCTGAGTTTGGTAACGAGGAAGCTTACTTTGGGATTATAGGTTGTTGAGGTGAAGTAAGTTTGGGAATAGAGGTTGTCACGACGATCTTTCCTTTGGGATTATAGGTGTTGAGCTCTTGTATGTATTTGAGGAAATCCTTATTGATGATAGAGGATGATGATATGTGGCATAAGATGTATGATTGTGGTTTAATAGTTTCACAAGAAGTGAGTGACATAATGAGTAGATTTATCTTATGGTATCATTTGGGAATTCTGAGGCTTATGTTCTCAATGGTTAGAATTATTGGATTTTTGTCTTGTATTAAGGGAAAAGTTATGCGAGTTATTTATGGATCGAGACTAGAGTAATGGAAATGAATTGAATGTTATCGTGGAGTTTAGATTGAACACGTTGAGACGAATAATAAACTAGGAGTTTGTTTTCATGTTTTAAGAATCTTTGAATAATGTATTAGTTTGGTTTTGATTTAGTAGCGAACCGGATTAGTCAGGTGTTTCCGCCACCTTGACCCTTTTATCATTGTTACACTCTGATTGTTGTTTTAATATACGTTTTTCCTTTATTTTATAATCCGATTTGTTACAACGGATCAGACGACTAACTTGCTCATTCAAAAACCGTATTTGCAAAACGTCTTGTTAAGACAAATGGATCACGTTATACACCATAAACCTAATTTATTAAATGGATGTTTAATTTCCGTCTTGCATGCAAATCAACCATAAATCCAACTCGACATCTTATACTTGATACTTGGATTAAATCAACTGACTTAGAAAGCTCTCACATGTTAGGTTTAAATTATTGGATGCGCATTCATGCAGTTAAACCGTTTTATCAACTTTTGAATTCAACCAACCAAGATCGATCAGTAGAGGCCGCTACCGCGGGCGGGATTGGGTGTCTGATTAAAGGGCTTCCCAATACGTACCTTCACCTCTTACTCAGAATCTTTGAATAGTGGACGACCTTATCCAGGGCGTACGAGAGTCATTATAGAGATAAGATGCTAAAGAGGAACGATTCCTTATCTTTAGTACCTATGTCAAACACTGCTTTGTGCTTCGTTTGACCTAGGTATAAAGTGGATTCGAACGGGTTCCAAGCATCCCACAAATGCTTGGTGGCGACTCCAAACATCTCTAATCGTTTTGAGACCCTTACCGAGACGAAACCGACCGATCTAAAGCGATCCGGTCGAAAGCATTTTTACACCGCCGAGCGTGGCTTTCAAAAGACCGCTGCCATTGTCCACAGATCGGCTGGGCATACGCAGGTGGGCGCACGTCCACACTTTGTCGCATCCTACTCCTCTTAAGATAAAGGTTACGTCCTTGTAACCCACTAATACTAAATCCTATGCTATACTTCCCAAAATCCTCATCGCCATCGCATGTAAACCATAACCAACTATAACCTCAACACCTACAACCATTCCTATATCGAGGACTCTCTTTCTCTAACAGTTATCATACTTCAAATCATTCTGCACTCCATCTAACCTATATCATAAAATCCTCAGTATAACCACTACTCCAACTCTTCAACATTACCGCAAAACGTCATACTTCTTTATATATATATGCACTTATCTCCACGATCATAACTCACGATCCACAATCTTTACACACACTCACATTAGCTTCTCAACTTATTTTCTTTTATTACTGCAAAACTCACCCATACCTTAACATGATACTAAGTCCCAACACTCCGTACTTACTGTCCCAATAAAAGGTTATAAACCACATGTAGTTTCCAGTTCAGTACAACACATGTTCCACAAATCACTTGCCACTACTATGTCAACCAATGCCTCCTCGAAAACAAAATCAAAAGTACTCTAACAAACTTTCACAATTGTGTCCTATTAACAGAATAGCATTATGCCATGACAACAACGGAAACATACGCAACTCTCTTCCATCTCCTACTCTACCCTCACTCCCAAGTCGAAATTGGTAAGAATATCGATAACCAAAACAACATTCTATATGTCTAACCGAAACTCACAAGATACAGCAGTAAACAAAACAACAATCTATATAACTGGTATATACTTTTGAAAGTTCGTCTCATAAGTATCCCGTCTACTCCACCACAACCGATGACTGCATCGCAACACGCCACCAACAGCCGCACCGTAGCGCGAAAGTACCTACATCACAACACGAAGTACCAATCCCGGATCGCCACCCGAGGTACAACAACCACATCGATAGTCATAGCAACTTATACAATCCCATAAACACAGACTCAGTATAACTTCTTGACAAGAAAACTTCCTTAAAACCGCTTTACTGGATCTCAACGCAACATATCACACGGAATAAACAAATAATAACATTACGAATATTATCCATACTATTACATGTATCATAAATACACATACAAGTATAACTAGCCATTCCAGATTACCCAAATTACCACTTTTGAATATCATCCTATTAGATTACCGTACACAACATATGACACGGAATACTCAGATAACGACTTTATAACTATCACACCATACCACTATCGTGAGGTCAAAACCTCACACAAACACTTACACACATCATAGACCCATAATCTATTCTAACTAACCAATCCTGATCACGTAAGTTACCACCTGATAAAGGTTACCTCTCGCCCGAGCTTAACTCATATGCCCCTCATAACACATTCTCCCATTCACATAACTATCACCTCCTGACAAAAGTAATCATATCATTAATGCTCAACTACTAGCAAGCACCTCCTATAACCACATCTCATACTCTCTCACAACCATACAAACCAATCCGGGCTCTACAAGACCAACTTCTTTAAAATGGCTATCTTTCCAATTTATCATCACCCTCAACCACTAGTGACAACACCACAACACCACCACTGTTCGTATAACAAATCTCTTACACTCACTTCTAAATATAACAGTTCCTTTCCTATCTTCGGTTAACATCCCAAATAACGAGCATCAAATCCATCAACAAAATTTACCTTAACATTCTTTCCAATTCTATCCTTAATTGTATCGTCACCTAGCTCACCACCAAAAGTCTCATATTGTGCAAATACTCTACCAACTTCTTACCCTCTTAATTCCTCGAAACCCATGACTAACATGTCGTCCTGAAATTTCTATATAACCATTAACTCACACCCTCATGATAGTATCATACATCTCGACGATTCCTTACTTCCATAACGCATAACTCCGGTAAACATTCTCTTAGTTTACTCCCCTCATTCTTTTCCCTTTACAATCGACAAAATCAATTAACAATTCAACTCCTTATTCCTACTACGTAACTCTTTAGTGCTCCGGTTATCCTCTCATTGCTCCAAAACTCAAAATCCATTAATTCATACCAGTATCTTTCACTCTCTCTTATCACTGATTCTCTCTCATCATGCTACTCACTCACATTTGCGACCATTAAGTCTACACAATCAACGATTACTCATCAATTAATTGCATCTCCCTTTTACATCTCTAGAACCAAAATTTCACTTTATACCGTTAATTACCCAAAGAATTACACACTAGGCTGACCTCTTAATAATCCAAATTCCCAAACTCAATCACTATCTACAAATCCACGTCGCGGCATAACTCCATCTAAGTTCCCCATATACCATTATTCTCCATTGACAGGGCAGTCGTATACCTATCAAAAATAACCAACTAACTCTAACTTAATATAGCTAGGGAAGTCGGATCGATCTCCACAGGGAGATGGGAAAATGTCAGCTTTGTTTAAGATCGTCACGGCAACCAAATTGGGGGTTTTAATTGGGTTGTTGTTCTAAACTAATAAGGATGAGAGAGGGAAAAGGCAGAGAAAAAGGATTAAACAGATAAGGAAAACAGCTAAGACAGACGGTTCACCATGATTATTCAGTCAAGTAGTCTAAATCTCAGGTTAATGCAGGTATGGTCTGAGGAGCAGTGAATATCTCCTTCCGGTCTCAATTCGCCCTAAAGCATAGATAACTTAGCTTCCGCCCTCACTATAGTGCCCTAATGTTCGCTACGAGTCTCACCCTTTCCAACCTTCCGGTCCAGGTCAAGGTTTACTATGATAAAAATGTCTAATTGCGTCGACTCAATTAGACAGATACAATTAACTGTAGCGATTAACAATAGAGACTACACAAGCATTAACCTAATATGGCAACTACTATTCCTTCATAATCATGGATCCCCTAGCCTTAGAAAAAGGGAATTAGCTACACATTACTAAATCAACAATAATAACATATAAATAATAAGAATTAAACATGTTAATGATAA
Source organism: Silene latifolia (assembly GCF_048544455.1). Classification (NCBI taxonomy): domain Eukaryota; kingdom Viridiplantae; phylum Streptophyta; class Magnoliopsida; order Caryophyllales; family Caryophyllaceae; genus Silene; species Silene latifolia. Next base: position 74,418 of record NW_027413192.1, on the reverse strand, counting down.
ATTGAAATGGAAGTAAAATAACAATAGCGAAATAATGAAGAGAAGAATTAAAAGCACTAATAATGAATTAAGAACAAGAATTAAAATAGAATAATAATACCGAATACAAGTTCGAATCCAAGTAGCAAAAAGGGTAGAAGGAAAATAAATCAAAGAAACAGTAGAAGTTTTTCTAGTGAAAAGTGAATGAGGAAGAGTTACGCAGTCTATTGTATTTAGTAACATACGAAAATCCTCCTCTAAACCTAATCCATAACTAAATTACAAAAGCCCATACGAAAATAGGCGGAAAAACTTTAATACAGGCAAAACCACTCGATCGAGTGGTAATAAACCACTCAATCGAGTAACTAAGCATCAAATCCTTCGATCGAGTGGAATTAAACCACTCGATCGAGTAACTCCTTGTATTGCCTACTTGATTGAATATTGGGACTGCTCGATCGAGTAACCTTCAGTATATAAAGCATTCGATCGACTAGAAAAGTAGTCGATCGAGCTATCTTGGTACGTTTAGGCACTAAACGCCTTCCGAAACTAGCTCACGCGTCTTCAAAGTGATAGATTCCAAGCTCCGGCTCCTTGTTCTCCATAAATGCATGCAAATGGGACGAGTTTAGGCTTGATTTATCTCCTCTTTGGCTTATTCCTGCAATTTACATAAAACGAACCAAAGTGGAATATTCGGGAGTATTTGTAGCTAGATGTAACGTAAATAATACAGAAATGCGTGTAAAAATGAGGTAAAAACCTTATATAAAATACACGCATCAAATCTCCCCAAACCAAACCTTTGCTTGTCCCCAAGCAAACTATGAATGCAACTAAGAATAAACAGTGGAAAGGGACCAACACATCAGCTACAAATCACCCACCAAAACCAGTTTAATGCAACAACTAACAAAGTGGCAAACGATAAGTGCAAACGAGTTAAATCAATGTTTCAAACTTACTGAACCGTCGACCTTGCAAGACTCAAAAGTATCGGACTCTCACGGGTCGCTCATCACTCAAATTTAGGCACAAGGTAAGTATGTATGTGAAAGATAGAAAGAAGTAAAGACACTCACCTAACTCGACCTATAAGAACATGCATGCAGTTAACATGAATAAAGTCTCTACAACCATACATACGCATTCCAACCATACTAATGACCAAGACACATGCCGAGGACTTACATTTGGGTAAGTGAGGTAATGGGTAAGAAGGGGCTAAGATGAATTTGGATATGTGGGTTAATAGCCAGGCTAGCAACAACGAATCCAAATATTGAACTGCATCCCAACTTCATACTCAATATAATAAAACAAAACGGCGCAAATTCCATGCACTCAGCTCACAATACACCAAAAACTTGTCAACTCCGCATAAAATATAAGTAAAACATGGGAGTGAATATCATTATACAATTTCTCAATTCTCTGCACATGATTTTTCTTTCTTTTTCTTTTTCTTTTTCATATTCCATTTTTTTTATTCTTTTCTTCTTTTTTTTTCATTTTCATCCATCATTTTTTTTCTTTCATTCCCTTCAATTCTTCCACCATCTCCTGAATTCAGATAAAAGTAACCAAACTGCAGTAAAGCATTCCAAACAGCTACTCATTACTAGCTCGGCTCCGGTAGGAAAAATTATAGTATGTAGCTAAAAGGACAAAAGGCAATTTGGCTATGTGGGGCTCATGGGTAGAATGAAATAAAGGGGAACTACCTCTCCTAACATGTGTCACCATCCACAGACCGAATGCATACAGGTATTAAGAAGACTAGACTCATGCTTATGCAAATTGATGTTGCATGCCTTACAGAGAGTACTACTCACATCCTAAATAAAACCGGTCATGAATGTCACCAGTTTATAAAGCTCTAACCTCAGAATGTAATGTAGCTTACCGATATGTGAGTCAAGTCTATTTGTTCAGATAAGAGAGAAACAAAAACTCGTAGATCATGCACATAATCATGCCAACTATATGTCAAGGAAATGCAAGGCTAAGGTAAGTATTCAATCTAGCGTCAAAGTTCAAACGTTCCGACTCATATTAAACGTGAAATTTTTGAAATTTATGTGATTTTCGAATTAAAAACGACAATGCATGCGAAAATATATAAACGTGCAAACGAAAATGCAAAAAAACATGCAGACACGGATATGGATGCATACCTCCCCAAACCAAACCGTACAATGCCCTCATTGTACCGAAAATAGGGAAAGAAATGCAAACTAAGGAGAGAAGGATAAGTGGAGTCGGATGACTTACAAAACGTCATGAAGAGGGACCTCCCAAAACCGACCATGAACATGGGAGGTCAAAAGAAGTCAAGCAGTAGCTCAACAGACGAAAAGTAACGGCTGGAAGACGAAACCACTCGATCGAGTGGATTGGAATAGCTCGATCGAGTGAAATGGCATCAAAAGGTGCTCGATCGTGAAAATTGTTACTCGATCGAGTGATCCGGGTTATGCAGCTTGTCGATCGAGTACTGAAATCACTCGATCGAGTGAATATGATCTCAAAGTGCTCGATCGAGTAGAAAAACTACTCGATCGAGTGACTATACCTGCAGAACACGCATCAAAAGCAAGGAAAATACATAGGGTGCATAAAACAGCGTCTAAAGTTCAACAAAAAGCTAAAGGCAAATAAAAAGTTCAACAAAAGTACAATAAAACAGTCCGGGTTGCCTCCCGGAGAGCGCAGGTTTAAGAGGTCCCGCACGACCTTTCTGGCATCAATTAACTGGCGCATCTAGCTCGTCGAAGTACAGGACTTCAACACGATTATCTGCTTCACTTGCCTCGTGATAATGCTTCACATATTGCCCATTCACCTTGAACCGATTTCCCTCGAGACCTTCTAGCTCAACAGATCCATATCTAGTAACAGCTGTCACCGTATAAGGACCACTCCACCTGGACTTCAGCTTGCCAGGAAACAATCGCAGTCGGGCATTAAACAGCAGCACCTTTTGCCCGACATGAAACTCCCGAGGTAGAATTCTTTTGTCATGTCATCTCTTCGTCTTTTCTTTATAAATATGCGAGCTATCATAGGCGTTAAGCCTAAATTCTTTCAACTCATCTAGCTGCAAAAGACGATTCTGACCACACAACTTAGGATCAAAGTTAAGCTCTCGAATTGCCCACCAAGCTTTACATTCCAACTCAACAGGTAAGTGACATGATTTCCCATAAACTAACCTATAAGGTGATGCACCAATTGGTGTCTTAAAGGCGATTCAGAGGCCCATAATGTGTCTTCTAATTTAAGACACCAGTCCTTCCGTGATTTAGAAACTACCTTAGACAAGATCTCTTTCAACTCGCGATTAGAGACCTCAACCTGACCACTAGTTTGGGGATGATACCCCAAACCATGCCGGTGTTGGACACCAACTTTAGACAGAATAGAAGTTAGTTTCTTTTCTTTAAAGTGCATTCCCCCATCACTAATGACGACCCTAGGGACACCAAATCGGGGAAATATGACCTTTTTAAACATTTTTATCACGGTCTTGGCATCACAATGAGGTGAGGCAATTGCCTCAACCCATTTCGACACATAATCTACAGCCACTAAAATGTACTTGTTACCTTTACTAGACGGGAACGGTCCTTGGAAGTCAATGCCCCAGACATCGAAAACCTCAACCTCTAAGATACCATTTTGTGGCATCTCATGTCTCTTTGAAATGTTCCCTGATCATTGGCAAGCATCACAGGCTGAAACAAAAGACTTAGCATCAGCAAACAAAGAAGGCCAGTAAAAACCAGACTGAAGTACCTTAGCCACGGTGCGCGATGGACCGTGGTGACCACCATAGGAAGAAAAGTGACAGCCTTCCAGGACTACTTTGGCCTCCCACTGCGGAATACACCGTCTGTAGAGACCGTCTATACATTCCTTAAATAAATAAGGATCGTCCCAAAAATACTGCTTAGCGTTATACAGAAAACTCTTCCTCTGCTGATGAGAAAGGTCGGGCGCGACTTGCCACGACAACGGTTAGCTATATCTGCATACCGAGGCTCTTGGTTAACAATAGACGATAATACAGCAAATAAAGTATCGTCAGGGAAAGAATCATCAATAGGTAAAGAATCCTCCCCTTCTTGTCGCGACAGTCGCGACAGATGATCAGCTACAACGTTCTCAGCTCCTTTCTTATCTTTAATCTGCAAATCAAACTCCTGAAGAAGGAGTATCCATCTCAATGTTGGGGCTGGTGTCCTCTACAGTTAGTGCAATGACATATAAATCTCTAAAAGGATCAAAGGGTATACTTTTGTATTATTATCAGTTGGTCCACATTTATCAATAACGGTTGGCTTGCTAGATAAGTTTGACGTTATTGTCATACAGATGGCGGTGATCAACTGGTCCCTAAAAGTCACACCTATAGGATACGTTTGAGAGATGTGATGGTATGAAAATACATTCATGTTGATGCCTAATTTGACTAAGCAGTTAGTCGGAGTTATTGACTAATAATTAGTCAAACGCGATGTTGAGATAATTATTTAATACGGATTAAATAATAATGGCTAAGACGAATTAAGCGGTTAATTCGTAAATTGAATATAAACGATTATATTTAATTAATGTATATTGAATTAATTAATTATACAATATTGTCATTGTCGGACAAGTATTAATATATCGACTGAGTCATGTTACTAGTTGATATTTTAATATCCGATGACGGATGACGATTCATAATTAAAACCCGTCATATACATTTTAGCGACACGAGTCGGACCACGAGTTTAATAAGGAGGAAGTGGAAAGCCCACTCCCTCCCTAAGCAAACCCACGGCCAACCGAGAGGAACAAAAGGAGAGCTTCTCTCCTTTTTGACCTAATCTTTTGTCATTTGCACAAAAATTAGGGTTTCGGGGCAATTTTCTCTGAAATTCTAGATCTCTCATCGAAAACCTCACAAAAACTCTCTCAATATTGCAAGGCAATTAGAGAGTAATTTCTAGCACAAGGGGCATAGTCTCAGACGGTCTTGGGTGCAACGATTAGGAGGAAATCTATTTTGATTTCTGTTCTTAGGCCGAAATTCAAAGGACCCAAGGTTGATTCTTATATCTTTATCGTTTCTCTTGTATTTTTCGTTTATGACAAATAATCACATGTTAAAGTTACGTTATAGTCCTAAAATTTAAGGGAATTTTACGGATATTTCCCTACAAGTGGTATCAGAGCGAGACCACGTAAATTTTTCATTGTGATTTTCATAAAGCGATTTGAATCGATAATTATTTTGCATTAAAAAAAACCGTGCGGCCGAATTTATTTTACACGGCTGTTTTATTTTTTTTTGCATTAGAAGTCGTGCCACACGGCTTACTGCTGATCAGACGGTTGATTGTTTTGTTTTGTTTTCGATTTGATTTTGCATATTGTTATTATAAACGATCTTTATTGCAACATGTTAAAGTTTAGACAATTGTAGATTTAATTCTATATGGATTAGGTTTAAATTGCAATTGGTTTTTATCAAATCGATTTTGTTTTGCATTGTTGTTGCTCACGGTTTGAGCTGTTAAAAATAAAAAAAAAAATTGATGTATTGCTCACGGTCCAGCCGTGAGAGAAAAGAAAAAAAATTTTGTGTTTTATTTTTTTTCCGGCCAAATTTGCATTTAATACGGATTTTATGCACTCGCTTGATAGTGAAACGGTTCACTCACGTACCATTTAGTTATTTTAAAGTAATTTAAAGTAACGGATTATCATGAATTAAAATTAAGTTGATAGAAGCGGTTTTGTCACATAATTTTAATCGTTAAAAGGTGGTTTGGATAAATTTAACATAATTACGGAATTATGTCACGAATAAATTTTGTTTTAGTTGATGCATTTTTATTTATCGTTACTTTTGAATGCCATGAATGTTTTATTACGTATTTAATTTTACAAACGGTTGTAACTTAGTGTGGCCTTAGTAAAACGTGTTACCGTAATGATGGAACACGGTCTTGGTTGTATTTTGAGATCTCGCATCTCCGTTTTGTTTTTTCCTTGTAATTACAGTTTTAATTTAGATATACAGATACCACACGTTTTTACCGTAACTGACTCATATAGAGGTTACGCGTTAGTTTTCTATGATATACAGATATCACACGTTTTTATAAGCCATCACCTAAATTAATACATTCACGCAATGCTAGTTTTTCGTTCACTTAAAATGAATTAAAACTAAGTTGATGGGATCTTCCTCGTATAAACAAAAATTGAGAATAGTCTTTATAGGTCAAACTCCAATGAATCCCTTCTTCGTCGGTAGGCATAATATGACCCCTTCTACGTCGGGTAAGTTGGAACTGATTGACCTATTTTATCTCAACACTATGGTCACCCGTACGATCCTGTGATTATGGTGGACTATAGATAGGATTTACGGAAATCTATCGACCGAGAGTTCTAACGGTAGAACTAGCCAAACAGTAGGCTTATCAATTTACAGAAATTGAGTCTTGGGATCATTTGTATAATTCTTGAGGTAGATCGATTATACAAGTGCAATGAGTCTACACGTTAAAATGAATTTTAATTAGACTTAAATCACCTCGATGAGTTGCTTATTTCGTTTTCTTTTTTCTTTTTTTTCAGTGTAGATCACGATCATTTAAACTGCTAATAACAAAATGGTTGGCCGTATGAACGAGCCAATGCCAAGTGCCACATTGGACCGTGAGTCCTGGATTCGGATCTTCATGAATCAGATGAATCAGTCTACTCGACTAAAGAATGATGGATCAAACTTCGCGGACTGGGAGGCGGCATTACGGAATGCTGCCATTGCTGACGGGAAGCTCAAATATCTGACTGAGCCCATCCCGCCAAACCCAGGCCCCACGGCTGGAGCTAACGAGATCGCCACGTATAGCGATTTCGTCATGGAAGCGGGTGCGATTAAAAACGTACTCATTTTTGCAATGGAATCCAATTTGCAGAAACGCTTCATAGCCCAAGGTGCGAACAAGATTTTCACCACGCTCACTAAGGAATTCTCGAAAGCACCGAGAATCATGACCTATGAGCATACCTGTCGCTTCTTTGAGGCGAAACTCCAGAAGGGCCAACCGGTTAGCCCACACATTCTCAGCATGATTGAGAATGTCGAGAAACTGGAGGCGCTTGATTGTAAAATCAGCGAGAACATTGTGATTGACCGCATGCTTCATTCACTCCACGATGGTTTTGCGCTCTTTAGAGCCAATTACTATATGAATGATTTGAAGAAAAGTCCTCATGCACTACACTCCCTTCTCGTACAGACCGAGAAGGACATGAAGTTTAGTGGGAGCCTAAAACAGGATGTTCTCGTTGTGTCAAACAAGGGCAAGGGTAAGGGCAAAGCTCAGGCAGACCTAGCAGTAGGTAAACCGAAGTTTAAGAAGTCGGGATTAGGTAAGAGTGGGCCTGGTGAGTCGAGCACCTCATCAGGCGCGACAAAGAGTAAGACCGGTAACATGGAATGCCATCATTGCCACAAGACTGGGCATTGGAGGCGTACATGTCTTGTATACCATGAGGACATAAAAGCAGGTCGCGTTAATCCTGTTGGTATGTCTTCTTCTTCTTCTTCTTTTATTCATATGATTGAGATTAACCACGCAAGTTACGGAACTTGGGTACTAGATACTGGTTGTGGTTCTCATCTGTGCAATCATGTGCAGGGCCTCCGAAACATCGAACCCCTCGTAAAGGGTGAGGTGGACCTGCGTGTCGGGAATGGAGCACGAGTGGCTGCCGTCTCAAGGAGAACATACGTGATCCAGCTTCCTAGCGGATTTGAGTTATTTTTATATAACTGCTATTATGTACCCAGTCTTTCTAAAAACATTATTTCAGTTTCTGCACTTGACAAACTTGGTTTTTCATTTTTAATAGAGAATAATAGCTGCATTTTCTCATTACACGATATGATTTATGGCAAGGCAGTCTCCATGAACGGAATTTATGTTTTAGATCAGACCACCGAAATATTGCACGTAATGAATAAGAAGTTAAAGGTTGGTGACAAAGATCAAACTTACCTATGGCACTGCCGTATGGGACACATTAATGAGAAACGCGTTAAACAGCTCATACAGAATGGAGCTATCTCGGCCTTTGATTTTCAATCATTTGGCACGTGTGAATCATGTCTCATTGGTAAGATGACTCGAATTTCCTTCAAAGGTGTTGGAATGCGCGCTGCTGACCTATTAGGACTCATACATACGGATGTGTGTGGACCTATGTCAATCACCGCACGAGAAGGCTATAGGTATTTCATCACTTTCACGGACGATTTAAGTAGATATGGCTATGTCTACTTGATGAAGCATAAAAGTGAGTCCTTTGAGAAATTCAAAGAATACCAGAATCGGGTACAAAACCAATTGGGTAGAAAGATTAAAACACTACGATCAGACCGTGGTGGCGAGTATCTTTCTCACGAGTTTGATCAACACCTCAAGGACTGTGGGATTGCCTTACAGTTAACTCCACCTGGAACACCTCAGTTGAATGGTGTGTCCGAACGGAGAAATCGAACACTACTTGATATGGTTCGATCCATGATGAGTCACACCGTGTTGCCTGATTTATTGTGGGGTTATGCTCTTACGTCACCGCTCTCTAATACTTAACCAAGTCCGTCTAAAGTCATGTGACAAGACTCCATATGAACTATGGAAGGGAACGGTCCCTAACTTGTCCTTTATACGGGTTTGGGGCTGCGAGGCTTATGTCAAGTGGAGACACAAGGATAAGCTCGGCTCGCGATCGGTCAAGACATACTTTATAGGTTATCCTAAAGGAACACTTGGTCATTACTTTTATTCGCCAACCGAACAACGTGTATTTGTTGCGGCTAGTGCGACATTCTTAGAGAAGGAATTTCTCGAGAATGCAAAGAGTAATAGAACCTTCGAGCTGTCGGAGATTCCAGAACCAAATGCCGAGCAACCATTGGAGGAACCAGTTCCTTCAATCCCGGCTGCGGTTAATATTCCTGAGGAACCTAGGAGGTCGGGTAGAGTCTCTATTCCTCCGGACAAATACATTGGTATGGTCGAGGAACATGACATAGATGACATTTTGCTCTTAACGAGTAGTGAACCCGCAACCTATAAAGGTGCCATGACTAGTTCCGACTCAAAGCTATGGCTTGAGGCCATGCAATCCGAGATGGACTCCGTGTATGAGAACAACGTATGAGATCTTGTTGACTTACCTGCTAAGGTTCGTCTCCTTCAATGCAAATGGCTTTACAAGATAAAGCATTCTGTGGAAGGTCAACAAGATATCTATAAAGCACGACTAGTTGCTAAAGGTTTCACCCAAGTGCCAGGCTTGCACTACGATGAAATTTTTGCACCCGTAGTCATGCTGCGTTCCATTCGAATTATCTTAGCGATTGCCGCTTTTCATGACTATGAAATTTGGCAGATGGGTGTGAAAACCGCCTTCTTAAACGGTTTTTTGGAGGAAGAGTTGTACATGGTACAACCCGAAGGTTTCATCGATCCTGAACATCCTAAGAAAGTGTGCAAGCTTAAGCGTTCCATTTATGGACTTAAGCAAGCTTCTCGGAGTTGGAATCATCGTTTCGACCAAGTGATAAAAGAAAATGGATTTACTCGATCGGTCGAGGAACCATGTTTATATATCAAGTCGAGTGGGAGCAAGATTGTCTTCCTAATATTGTATGTTGATGACATACTCCTGATTGGGAATGACATACCTCTCTTAACTTCGGTAAAAGTATGGTTGAAGAACCATTTCCAGATGAAAGATCTGGGTGAGGCACAAAGAATTTTGGGCATCCGTATCTATCGAGATAGATCACGTCGGATGTTATCTCTCGCCAGAGTCTTACATAGACAAGATTCTAGAGATTCAAAGATGACTAACTCCAAAAAGGGGTTTCTTCCTATGGCTCCAGGAGTGCATTTGAGCAAGTCTCGGGCACCGAGACACCGAAAGAGAAAGAGCGCATGACACGGATTCCTTATGCCTCGGCTATAGGATCAATCATGTATGCCATGATATGCACACGTCCGGACGTGGCATATGCATTGAGTATGACAAGTCGATTCCAACAAAGATCCAGGTGAATCACATTGGATGGTCACAAGAACATTCTTAAGTACCTACGGAGGACTAAAGATTGGGCATTGACTTATGGAGGCGAACAAAAGCTATGCGCAACCTTCAAGTTACGAGATGCTAGCTTCCAAACGGATCGAGATGACTCGAAATCTCGGTCCTGATTCGTTTTTACTCTTAATGGCGCTGAAGTCACCGGAAGAGTTCCAAACAAAGTGTTACAAAGAGATTCTACGACCGAGTCCGAGTACTATGCCGCGTCCTGAAGCGCAAAGGAAGCGATATGGATGCGTCAATTCTAACAAGGACTATTCGTAGTGCCTAGTTCGAATGACCCGATCACCATCTATTGTGACAATAGAGGTGCCATCTTCCAAGCTAAGGAGCCTAAGTCTAGCAACAAGTCTAGACATGTACAACGGAAAGCTCATCTAATCCGAGATTACGTGGAGCAAAAGGAGGTAGTGATAGAAAAGATTGCTACAGATGATAATATAGCAGATCCTCTCACTAAACCATTACGACAAGATAAGCATGAAGGGCATGTTAATTCCATGGGAATTAAACGTGTTCCTGAGTTGTAGTACTCTTTTATGGATACTCTATACGACATCATCGTTTTGATATTTATATATTTTGTTTTTCATGTGTATTTGTACGACAATTTTGAACACCACAAAGTGAACTGAACAAACATTATATTTTGGTCCTTAATTGCCCACGTGAGCTGATAACTCTAGCAATTATTTTGTGACGTTGGTTGATGGTGGGTTCAACGAGCCATAAGTCAAACGGTTGACTGACCAATCACAGAGGCAAGTTATACGGATATCTCGTAGGACACAATTGTGACAACGACGTGGAGTCCTAAATGTTTTATAACATTCGGTGCCAGGTCGTGGATAGGACCTCCATGGTGATCCTAAGAGTCGATTCTTTTGACTATCGACTGTCTTTTGAGACTAAGGCAGATTTTGTTGGTTTCTTTCTCACGGTCATCCGTAACAGGGGGCCAATAGATTGTTTCTGGGTCATTTCATGCTGTGCTTAGATCGGCAGGAGTCGAGTTGAAGGAAATATTCAGCCTTTATCAGGTACTCGATATTTCTCGGGGCCACTCGAGGAGTCAGAATCGAAATGCATGGCCATCCTCGAATACGGATTCGTTTTTATCGCTTAAGTTACTCTCTAGTCGGGGAAACCACTCTTGATACGGATCGATTGTAAAATACGACCTTTGCGGATACGGATCCGCAAATTGTTTTACATTGAGTGGGAGAAATTTTAAATGGATATGAGAATCGGTTATCGCACATACACTTGTACGGACAAGTGGGAGTTTGTTGGAGCCGGTGTCCTCCAGTAAGTGCGGATAACGTTATTGCATGTACACTTGTACGGACAAGTGGGAGCTTGTTGGGGCTGGTGTCCTCTACAGTTAGTGCAATGACATATAAATCTCTAAAAGGATCAAAGGGTATACTTTTGTATTATTATCAGTTGGTCCACGTTTATCAATAACGGTTGGCTTGCTAGATAAGTTTGACGTTATTGTCATACAGATGGCGGTGATCAACTGGTCCCTAAAAGTCACACCTATAGGATACGTTTGAGAGATGTGACGGTATGAAAATACAGTCATGTTGATGCCTAATTTGACTAAGCAGTTAGTCGGAGTTATTGACTAATAATTAGTCAAACGCGATGTTGAGATAATTATTTAATACGGATTAAATAATAATGGCTAAGACGAATTAAGCGGTTAATTCGTAAATTGAATATAAACGATTATATTTAATTAATGTATATTGAATTAATTAATTATACAATATTGTCATTGTCGGACAAGTATTAATATATCGACTGAGTCATGTTACTAGTTGATATTTTAATATCCGATGACGGATGACGATTCATAATTAAAACCCGTCATATACATTTTAGCGACACGAGTCGGACCACGAGTTTAATAAGGAGGAAGTGGAAAGCCCACTCCCTCCCTAAGCAAACCCACGGCCAACCGAGAGGAACAAAAGGAGAGCTTCTCTCCTTTTTGACCTAATCTTTTGTCATTTGCACAAAAATTAGGGTTTCGGGGCAATTTTCTCTGAAATTCTAGATCTCTCATCGAAAACCTCACAAAAACTCTCTCAATATTGCAAGGCAATTAGAGAGTAATTTCTAGCACAAGGGGCATAGTCTCAGACGGTCTTGGGTGTAACGATTAGGAGGAAATCTATTTTGATTTCTGTTCTTAGGCCGAAATTCAAAGGACCCAAGGTTGATTCTTATATCTTTATCGTTTCTCTTGTATTTTTCGTTTATGACAAATAATCACATGTTAAAGTTACGTTATAGTCCTAAAATTTAAGGGAATTTTACGGATATTTCCCTACACTCAATAGCAGAGGTTTAGCCTCCTTCTTAGCAAGGAGGTGCCTCAGAGCTGCATGGTCAGTAAAAACAGTAACTTCTGACCCAATCAAATAAGAACGAAATTTCTCTAAGGCATAAACTACAGCTAGCAGCTCTTTTTCAGTGGTAGTGTACTTCACTTGAGCCTCATCCAGAGTTCGGTTCGCATAGTAGATTGCATTTAAAGCTTTGTCTTTTCTTTGGCCTAGCACCGCTCCTAGTGCATAGTCACTGGCATCACACATTATCTCAAACGGCAAGTCCCAGTCGGGAGGCTGTATGATCGGCGCAGAGACTAAGGCCTGCTTTAACATGTGAAAAGCAGAAAGACACTCAACAGTAAACACAAAAGGGGCATCCTTAAGTAGCAGCTGTGTAAGTGGTTTAGCAATTTTTGAGAAATCCTTGATAAACCGGCGATAGAAGCCGGCGTGGCCAAGGAAACTCCTCACCCCCTTAACATTAACAGGAGGTGGTAATTGCTGAATCACTTCCACCTTTGCTTTATCAACCTCTATTCCCCTATCAGAAACTAAGTGCCCTAAGACAACTCCCTCGTTGACCATGAAATGGCACTTCTCCCGATTAAGCACGAGATTAACCTCGATGCAAATTTGCAACACTTTATCAAGGTTAGACAGACAGTTAGAAAAATCACTTCCATAAACACTGAAATCGTCCATGAAAACTTCCATAATGGACTCGATACACTCTGAAAATATCCCCATCATGCACCTTTGGAAGGTGGCAGGGGCATTACATAAACCAAAAGGCATCCTGCGATAAGCAAACACGCCTTGAGGACAAGTAAATGTAGTCTTAGCTTGATCGTCTGAGTGAATAGGGATCTGAAAGAACCCTGAATACCCATCTAAATAGCAGAAAAAATTATGAGAAGCTAACCTTTCTACCATTTGATCAATAAAAGGAAGGGGAAAGTGATCTTTCTTGGTGGCGACATTCAGCTGTCTGTAATCTATACACATCCGCCAACCAGTCACTACTCGAGTGGGTATTAACTCATTCTTATCATTCTTAACCACAGTAGTCCCTCCTTTCTTCGGGACCATCTGCACTGGACTCACCCATTTAGAATGACCAACAGAATAGATAATACCTGCGTCGAGCAGCTTCATTACCTCAGCCATCACAACATCTTGCATCTTCTGGTTCAGTCGGCGTTGACCCTGTCTACAAGGTTTGTGATCTTCCTCCAGCTCTATCCTCTGCATACAAATATCGGGACTAATCCCCTTGATATCGTCCAAAGAATAACCCAAAGCTTTCCTGTTTTTCTTAAGCACAACTAACAAAGAAATCAGCTGATCATTATCAAGCTTAGCACTAACGATGACTGGATATCGCTCAGTATCATCTAAGAAAGCATATTTTAGATGAGAGGGGATAGGCTTACGCTCTGGCACCTTTACCTCAATGGAGCAAAGAGTACTGATCATCTGTTGTGGAACTTGCTCTCCCTCAGCGTCGGTGAGTTCACGCTCATCTAAATCATCTATAAGCAAATCCAACAAAGCATCATCGTCATATGGGTTATCTGCACACTCATCCAAAAGCATAAGAGCCTCTAGTGGGTCTTTCATAAAAGAACCCGACCAGAAGTCATAAATAGACTCATCAATAATATCAACCGAATAACAAGTATCCTCTATCATTGGCCGAGCCAAAGTGCTAGGCAAGCTAAAAGTGATCGCGTCATCCCCTACTGCAAGAGTCAAACGCCCTTGTTTGACATCAATAATGGCCCCAGCTGTACAAAGGAACGGTCTTCCTAAGATAATTGGAGTCCGGGTGTCCTCAGCTATGTCTAAAACAATGAAATCTACTGGTATAAAGAACTTGCCTATTTTCACAGGCACGCCCTCCAAGATACCTAAGGGTCTCCTAACAGATCTATCAGCCATCTGTAGGGTAATGTTAGTCAATTTAAGATGACCCATATTCAATTTCTTGCAGACAGATAGGGGCATGACGCTGACGCTGGCTCCTAAATCACAAAGAGCCTTATCAATAACTAAATTGGCTATAACACAGGTAATAGAGAAGCTACCTGGGTCTTTCATTTTAGGCGGAGCCTTATTTAAAAGTAAGTTACTAGACTCTTCCATAAATGAAACCGTCTCAAACTCACTTAGCTCTCTCTTACGCGTCACAATATCTTTCATAAATTTAGCGTAAGTAGGTACCTGGGTAACGAGTTCAGTAAAAGGGACAGTTACCTGGAGGTTCTTCACAACGTCCACAAACTTACCGTACTGTCGCTCGACCTTCGCGTCCTTCAGACGACTCGGAAAGGGTACTCTGGTAGCAATGAGTGAACCCGCGACTTTCTCTTTACCTTTATCAGTGCGTGACGTCTCCACAGCAGGGGAAGATGACACGGTAGTGGAATTAGATAGCAAAATAGGGTCTTCGCTGCTTCTGGTACTCGATCGAGTACTTTCCTCACTCGATTGAGTGGTTTCATGTTGGAGTTTACTCGATCGACCATTTTCTTCACTCGATCGAGTGATCTCTTTTTCAGGCTTGCTCGATCGATCACTTTGTTCACTCGATCGAGTGATTTCTCCAGCTATTTCACTCGATCGAGTAAGAATATCACTCGATCGAGCATCGGTAATTTGAGCACTACTCGATCGACCACAATTATCATTCGATCGAGTGATAGGATGGATTGTTTCACTCGATCGAGTAGAATTTTCACTCGATCGAGTGTCTGGACAACACGCAACAAGGATTTCGTCCAAAAACTCATCCAAATCATCTTCCGGGGCATTATCAGCTGTCAAAACGCCTTCTTCTGGTACTTGTGGCCTCTCATGAGTAAGGCCACCTTGGAGATTCGTAGCATTAACCGGATCGCATGTCGGTATAAGGTTGGCTTGGTCTTTCACGAGTGTTAGTTGCGCGACTTGTTCTCTTAATTCCACAATAACAGTTTCATTCTCGCTACATTTCTCCCCAAACTGTTATGTTAAGTTCAACATCAAGGATTTCAGTTCGGCAATTTTCTTGTTTGTAGAAGGAGAGACCGGCTGCGGTGCCGGCATAGAAAGAGTAGAAACATTCTTCATTTCCTCGTATAATTGAGAGAAAGGGACCCCTTGCTTGTATTTCTGATAAGTAAGGACTCGCTCTATTCTTGCCAGACAATCAATAGGGTCATGCCCTTCCATGCCACATCTACCACATATCTCCACATGCTCAGTGATTGAACAGACCTGTGCGATTTCACTCACAGCTTTCGTAATCTCCACATTACCTAGACTTTTGCTAGGACTTTCCACTGCAACTGTAGCCAACTCGTTGACTTGCTCACTACCTCGGGGATTTCCATATTCTGAAACATGAATGGCCATCTCTTCAATAAGGCGCCACCCTTGGTCATCTTCAACATTCTTCGTGAATCTCCCCTTAGATCCACTATCGAGAATAGCTCTTTGGTTTCGATATAACCCGTTGTAGAACTGGGTTCAAAGGAACCAACTTTTGAGACCATGGTGAGGCACAGAACGGACGAGCTTCTTGAACCTCGCCCACGCCCCATCCAAATCTTCAGTAGGTAGTTGCTCAAAAGAAGTAATCTGAGCTCTCAAGGCATTAGTGCACTGCGGTGGGAAATATCGCCTGTAAAAGGCCAAAGCAAGGGAACTCCAGTCGGTTACACCGGCTGCCTCCCTGTCTAAATCCCTCAACCATTCCCGGGCATCATCAGCTAAAGAAAAGGGAAAGAGAGCTCCCTTCACTTTGTCCTGTGTCACCCCAGCAGCAAAAGGAATGGTAGAGCAATACTCTGTAAACAGTTTTATATGCCTGCATGGATCTTCTTCGGGTATCCCTTAAAGAGATTTCTCTCGACCAGCTGTATGTAAGATGGGTGGATTCCAAAGGTTCCCGACTCAGTGGTGGGTAATAGGAAACCTTTTGGAAGCGAATCCACATTAGGCTCTGAATGGTTGGCTATATTAGGCATCCTGGAAAATAGAATTTACAAAGCAAACACTACAAAAAAAACGCGGGTTAGTGACGGCCCTACCGACGGAAAAAAGAGACCATCAGAAAACACGGGATACTGACGGATTTGTGACGGAATTTCCGTCAGTAACGTTTCCTGACGGATATCCCATCAGTATCTATTGGCGCGTTGACCAAGTCAAAGGCGCCAAAAAAGCTGTGACGGATATCCCGTCAGTAATTCCTTAATACTGACGGAATATCCGTCAGTGGGTTTCACATGCAAAATTGGAGTACAGCTGGAAAGCATTTAGTATAACTGACGGAATTTCCGTCAGTATTTAGATAAAACTGACGGATATTCCGTCAGTGGGTCAATAATTATTTTGATTCTGTTGTGACAGGGTGGCACAATAATTGAGGCACTGACGGATATTCCGTCAGTAATTGGATAAAACTGACGGAAATTCCGTCACTTGTCCATATAGTGTGACGTGTAAAGTTTGTGCATTATTGTCCTGATAAAGGTGTCAGTGACGGATATTCCGTCAGTCTTTTTAATATACTGACGGATATTCCGTCAGATTTTTGTTTATACTGACGGATATTCCGTCAGTGGGTCCTTTTATCTCAACCACGGGAGCATCCCGTATCACTTTACCAATTTTTTCCCCCAAATTAAAAATCGCCAAACCCTCCTCCACCACCTTAAAACCCGACACCACCACCACCCTCCTCCACTTCCGGCGCCGCCACCACCACCAACAACACCACCACGCCGTCGCCATCACTATAAGGTAATTTTATTTGTTTTTCTTCTTTTCTCCTTTCTCTTTTTCCTTATTCTTTAATTGTTTTTAATTTTTTTTTTCTCCATAGCCTCCCACCGCCACTACTGCCGCCGCCCCCTGCCGCCACTTCCCTCTTTCTCATCCTTCTTTTTCATTTTTTTCTTTATTGAACTAATTAGGTATTTTCTCTTTTAATTTTTTTTTGTTTAATTATCTTAATTGAATTAGAATATTAGTTATTGTTTTAATTATTGTTGAATTATTGTTGATGTTGATGCATGTTGACTTAGGGTAGAAGCCAATTTTGTTTAAATGTATGTTGTGACGGTTTTATTGTATGCATCTAATTTTTTTGTTAATTAGATTATTGTTAAATTTTGTTAAATGTTAATGTTTTTAAAATAATAATTAGACTAGATATGTAAATTGAAAAATTATTGATGTTAGTTTTTAAAATGATAATTAGACTAGATATGTAAAATGAAAAGTAAATCATGTTATTTTATGTTAATTGAAAAAGTAGTCATTGTTGTATGTTTTGTTTTTAATATTGTTAAAATTATTGTTCATATTGACCTAGTACCCTTTCAAAAATTACTCACTAGGAGTAATTTTTGAATAGTCCCCGTTTTGGGACTGTCTTTGTACGTTTTAAGTCACTTAGATAGTAAACATGTGCTTGTGATTTGTTAATGAGAAAAGAGTTTGGTGACAATTCCTTTAATGTTCTCTAAATGCATATGTAGAGTAATTATTTATTCTATATTGTGTATTTGGAGAACGGATGGGAATTGCTGCCGAATTTTTTTTCTCATTAATAAATCACAAGTACATGTTTGCTAGTGACTTAAAACGTACATTGATGGGTTTAGGTTGGAGTGATAAGGACCCAATTCAAAGAAATACAATATTTATATTGGTTAAAATGTTAAATTATTGTTTATTATGCTTGATTTTGATTGTTGTTAGGTTATTATCTTTTTTAATGACATATATAAATGTGTAGATATATAATAACATGAAAAGATTAGAACGGCAGTGGATGTATGAAAGATTAGACGAAAAAAAGAAACCCAAGAAAGCATATGCAGAGGGGGTGAAAGAGTTTATTAAATTCGCGGAAGGAAGTAGTGAGTACAAGAATTTAGGTGAAATGAGGTGTCCGTGTAAGAAATGCAAAAACCTAGGTTTTAAAAGGAAAGCAGATGTTCAAATTCATCTTTGGTCATATGGTTTCGCCGATAATTATTATGTATGGACATATCACGGTGAGAAACTACCTAGTACAAATGCTAGTGAGAATCCTTACCGTGAGTTCGTGGAAAATGCATTGCGTGATACTGTTGACCAAATTTCGGAGGATCGACTTAATCCTGATGACCTTAACGATGAAGAAGTGCGTTATGAAACCCCGAACCCCCAAGTTTCTTCGTTCTTTAAAATGTTAGAGCAAGCCGAACAGCCGGTGTTTGAGGGAAGTGATATGAGTTTGTTGCAAGTACATGCTAGGTTGTTATCACTCAAATGTGAGAACAACATATCTCTTAGATGCGCTAATGGTTTTGTGTCGTTCGTTGGTGACATAATTCCAAAGGAAAATCAAATGGCGCGCAATTTTAATGAGATTAAAAAAGTTCTGAAGGGACTCCAACTTCCCCATGAAAAGATTGATGCATGTATCAATGGATGCATGCTTTTCTGGGAGGAAAATTCTAATCTTGAAGAATGTACAAAGTGTCGTGCATCTCGGTATAA
Organism: Silene latifolia; assembly: GCF_048544455.1. Taxonomy (NCBI): domain Eukaryota; kingdom Viridiplantae; phylum Streptophyta; class Magnoliopsida; order Caryophyllales; family Caryophyllaceae; genus Silene; species Silene latifolia. Next base: position 55,369 of record NW_027413192.1, on the reverse strand, counting down.
AGGTAAAAAGAATTCAAGTGGGAGGCGAATTCCATGTAAACCAATAACTTATTTCCCGCTTGCGCCAAGGTTACAACGACTATATGCAACCAAGCACATAGCAGGTGAGATGAGTTGGCACTACAAAAACTCTCGATTAAGAGAAAGGGGGACAATGGCACATCCAAGTGATGGAGAAGCGTGGAAGCATTTCGATAGAGAGCATCCAGATTTTGCAAGTGAACCCCGGAATGTTAGGTTAGGTTTGTGTATGGATGGATTTCAACCTTTTGGGAAGTTTGGGACGAAATACTCTTGTTGGCCCGTGATTGTGACTCCGTACAACTTACCTCCTTGGTTATGCATGAAGAGACAATTTATGTTATTATCTGTACTAGTTCCCGGTCCTAAGAACCCGAAGTCAAATTTAGATGTTTTCCTCCAACCGTTGATCAAAGAGTTGAAACAACTTTGGGAAACCGGCGTGGACACCTATGATGTCTCTAAGAAACAAAATTTTCAATTAAAGGCTGCATTAATGTGGACGATCAACGATTTCCCGGCATATGGCATGCTTTCTGGTTGGTCCACAAGTGGATATCGTGCCTGTCCTTATTGTCCAGAAAATGATCATAGATCTTTTTGGCTTAAAAATAGCAAAAAGGTTTGTTGGTTTGATTCTCACCGTGAGTTCTTAAGACCTGATCATCCTTTCCGCGACAATTGTAAGCATTTTCTTAAAAACAGAAAAACTGAGAATCGCATAGCCGCATCGAAACTAACGGGTGATGAAGTGTGGGAATCCGTAAAAGACTTGCCTAAAATAGTTGATGCTTCTGATAAAGAATTGAAAAGATTGAAAGATCAGAATGAAGGTTGGTGGAAACAAAGCATATTCTAGGAACTTCCCTACTGGAAAACGTTGCTGATTCGACACAACTTGGATGTTATGCACATTAAGAAAAAAAAATTTGAACAACTTATCAACACCATCATGGATGTACCAGGTAAAACTAAATTTGACCCTAAGGGTAAAGAAGACTTTAATGAACTTTGCTATAAACGGACCACATCATCTAGGTTTGTTTTATCAACCGCGGAGAAAAGGCTCTATGTGACTGGGTTGCTAACTTAAAATTCCCGGATGGTTATGCTTCAGATTTGAGTCGGTGTGTTGACCATAAAAAGATGGTGTTACATTCCATGAAAAGTCATGATTGTCATGTCTTTATGGAACGACTACTCCCCGTTGCCTTGAAAGAGTTGCTCCCGACAGGTCCTTGGAATGCAATAACTGAGATAAGCCAATTTTTTAGAGACTTGTGTACTTCTACGATTAGAGTTGATTCTATGGAACGTCTGGAGTCAAACATTGCGGAGATAATATGCAAGTTAGAGAAGATATTTCCCCCGTCTTTTTTCAATTCCATGGAGCATTTACCTCTTCACCTACCTTATGAAGCGAAATTTGGAGGACCTGTTCAATATCGATGGATGTATCCATTTGAGAGATTTATTAATCATATAAAAAAAAGATTGGCAACAAAGCTCGGGTGGAGGGTTCAATATGCAACGCTTTTTTGTTAGAGGAAATTTCAAATTTCTGTTCTTTTTATTTCGAAGATCACATTGACACAAAAGCAAAAGACTTAGATGTTGGTGTAAATTCCGATGACCAGTTGAAATCTAAGTTACCTGAGTTATTCAATGATGACATGGGAACTACAACCGGGAAATGTATACAGAGGTACTTAACTGAGAAGAGTATGAAGAAGCTCATTTTTATGTGCTAAGGAACTGTGGAGATTTTTTAGAGACTTATGAAAAGTAAGTTAATACTTCATCATTACTCAATTGTTTTTTAATTATCAAATTAGATCGAATTTATAGGTAATTAATACATAACTAAAACATGCTTTCCCTACTTATAGGGAATTTGAGGCACATATCAAAATCAATTTTCCTGATGTCACATCCTCTGATGATGTTTGGGCATCACATGACAAAATTTTTCCAAATGGTTCCAAATCAAGTAAGTGATGATACATTTTCTTTGAAATTGAACTATACATTTAGATTTCTTATTAGATATTGAAAAAAATATAACAACTTAATTAACATTTTTTTATTCATAGGTTCATAGATTGAAGGATCGTCTAATAATAGCTTTAGCATTGGGTCCTAGTAACATGGTGAAGTCTTGGAGACGGTATTCCATCAACGGCTATAAGTTTCGAGCTTATAAGGAGGGAGTTGATGTTTCAAGTCTACGTTAAGCAATGGGGTTTCGTGAATTCAATCAAGGGTTGGACTACTATGGAACCCTAAATGAAGTAATTGAGCTTTCTTATTATGACGAGCAAAGGGTTTATAGGGTTATATTGTTTAAATGTGATTGGCTTGATAATTCCCCACAAGGACTTAGTATCCATAAGGTTTATGGACTTGTAGATGTAAACGAGAAAAAGAAACTTCGTGGACATAACCCATTTGTGGCAGCTTTTCAAGTCGATCAAGTTTGTTATACTCCTTATCCAACCATTAAGAAAGGTAATCAAGGTATTCAGTGGTCCGCGGTTTTTAAAACCAAGGCAAGATCACAAGTTGATGCTCCTATTGAAGAAAGTGTCTTTCAAGAAGATGTGGTTGTGAATGATCACTCAATTTCACCGATTTTGTTGGAAGATATAGAGGATGAAGATGTATATGAAGTGACAGTGGAAAGAGGTCAAGGGGAATATGACAGAGACGTCGGAGAAGAAGGGGATGAAGATGAAGTTGAAGAACTTATTAGATACGAAAATGAGGAATCAGAGGAAGAAGTAGGAGTGCTTTTTTCAGAAGATGAACCTGTTTTGATTTGTAGTGATAGTGATAGTGAGGAGGACTAGTTGTAATTGTACAATTATTAAACATTCAATAAAATTTGCCCTCCGTTTTTTATTACTTGTCGTTCTAGGCTATTTGGTTTTTTGTTTTATACATGTCGTTTTAGCTTAACATCAATAGTGTGTTTCAATTTCCAAGGTTTGGTTATAAGAAACCTCTCAATTCAGCCAATAAAATGCATTAAAGAAGAGGCAAGTGGTATTAGTTCACAGTTTTCCATAGTGTTTTTTTCAATTGTTTATATATACCCTGCAGAAATGGTTGTTTTGAACTAACGATTTTTTTTTGAACTAACAATTTGAATTGTTTACATGCAGTGATTATGCCGAACATTTTTCGCCGTGTTTTTGGGAGCAATAGTAATGCAAATGCATCTCAACAGAATCGGGAGGACGACAAGGTTGAGAATGAGGAAGATCCTGAACCTCCATCACGAAGACAGGAGAACATGCAGGTGACTCTCTCAGCGGCCCGTGCTCGGCCAGATCATTTTTGGTAAGTTTATGTTAATTTTTTAATTTTTAAAAACCTTAACATTTACAGTTTTAATTTCAAATATTTATGTGTTTTTCAGGTGGGATGACGAACCAATCAAGAAATATGTTACTTGGTCGTTCACCCGTAACACAAGAAATGAGTACTTCACTAGGTGGGGTGAAGCGAGTAACGCACAGCGTCAGAAGATGTGGAATTACTTTGCGGTAATTATGTTTTTCAATAATAATTTTCTTAAGTTTATAATAATTTTCTTAAGTTTATAAGAATTTTCATAAGTTTTATATAACTAATTTCACACTTATTTTTGAAACAGTCATGTAAGATCCATTGATCCCGAGTATGATCCTATTCCCGAGTGGCAAAGCGAGGGTAACGAGGCGGATTACCACTCTTATTAATGGACTAAAATATAACAAGAAACCGCCAAAGTGGGTGCCTGGTACTTGGTTGGAGAACCTTAGGAATAGGCCAAATGATCCTACTTTTGCCAAACATTCGAAAATCAACACGACAAATAGGAAGTCGGGTGGGACAGATGGGAAAGCATTGGGCACCCACACTCTTGGTCGGAAGAGTTGCTCCGATGCTTTCAAGGAATTGGTAAGTATTGTTTATATTGCTTTTAAAAAGTGGTTAATATATATGATTGACAAATATATACTTGATTTTACTTGTTTCCATACTAATTTCAGGGTCAAGAGGCCACCCCCCACAAGATGTTCATGAAGATGAAGAAAAATAAGAAGGGCGAGTGGGTTAACCCTCGAGCGGCTGATATTGAGGTAAATTCTTGTATTTAATTTAATATTTATTTTTATTACAAAGAACGATAATCTCTTTCTTATAAAGATAGGTATATATATATCATTTCTGACGATTTTCTATTTTTTCAGCGTGATTTCCAAGTGGAGATGAGTCAGCCATTGCCACCTGGACAGTCTCCCGACGAGATTCAGGCTTACTACAAGGCTGTAGGAGGCTTTGACGAGAAGAACCGGATGTTTGGGACCGGAGATACAGGGGCCCAAATATGGTATGATCTTCCTCCTAACAAAGCTGGCCGACGGTCTTTCTCTTATGCTCCTAGCATGATTTCACAGCTTTCCACCCAAATGAATGATGAGCGAGCCGCTCGAGTTGCTCTTGAAAGACAAGTTCGTGAACAGGCTGAAGAAATGGCGGCAATGAGAAAGGCTTGGGCTGATATGCAAGCATCTCAACCCCCAAACACGTGTTCACAATTTCCTACTCCACATAGACGGGATGACTTTGAGGGTGGCGATGACGGGTTTGGAGGTACTGGTAATTTTATTGAGCCTATAATAACTTAGAGCTTTAAGTTAGAGCCTTTAGGTTAGAGCCTTTAGGTTAGAACTTTAGTTTAGTTAGTATTGTCGTCTAGTAGGGAGTATGAAAGACATGGTAAGACAATTCTCTTTCGTGTTTAATTTGTAAGACAATGTACAAATTTGACTATGTTTTTATGTAAAACAATTTGCGTCCCCTTCTCTTTTGTTGTCTATTGATTCCCGCATTAGCGGTCGACGTGAAAATGGATTCCCGCTTGGCGGTCGATGATTGGATGTGTTTTGCAGGTTTTGGTTATATTGGAAACGATGCAAATAGTCATCGTGGCTGTATTTGAAACGATGCAAAAAACGCATCGTGGCTGGGCAGCAGGCTGCTGTTTCCAGGCCTGTTATTTAATATATCTGACGGAAATTCCGTCAGTAATTTTAAAATACCGACGGAATTTCCGTCACTGCTTTCCCTCTCCATTTTTCCAGATTCAAGAGGAAAGTGCCACGTGTCCATGGTACTGACGGAATTTCCGTCAGTAAAGTGAGAAAACTGACGGAATATCCGTCAGTAAAGTGAGAAAACTGACGGAATATCCGTCACTCACTATCTTCCCCATTTTCCCTGAAATCACATAAAATTCCACGTGTCAGATACCACCGACGGAATTTCCGTCAGTAATGCAAAAAACTGACGGAAATTCCGTCACTTTTGAGCTGAAAATAAAGACGGATTTCCCATCACAGATCCGTCAGTTTTTTTATAGACCGACGGAAATTCCGTCAGGACAGGTTTTTTACTGACGAAATAAGCTGATCCTGATTACTGACGGAATTTCCGTCAGGAAATTGAAATACCGACGGAAAGGCCGTCAGTATGGCCTTAATTTTTCCGTCAGTTTCCCGCGTTTTCGTTGTAGTGAAAAATAGGTGCGACGATGTTCTCTTATAGAACAGATAACCTACAAAACTAATCAAAAACTTCGCAAAAATGAGATCAGTCTCAAGGAATAAATTCCTTGAGACGAGAGACAAACTTAAATAAAGCAACAAAATTGCGCCACCTCCCCGGCAACGGCGCCAAAATTTGACAGGGCCGTCGTATACCTATAAAAAATAACCAACTGGCTCTAACTTAATATAGCTAGGGAAGTCGGGTCGATCTCCACAGGGAGATGGGAAAATGTCAGCTTTGTTTAAGATTGTCACGGTAACCAAATTGGGGGTTTTAATTGGGTTGTTGTTCTAAACTAATAAGGATGAGAGAGGGAAAAGGCAGAGAAAAAGGATTAAACAGGTAAGGAAAACAGCTAAGACAGACGGTTCACCATGATTATTCAGTCAAGTAGTCTAAATCTCAGGTTAATGCAGGTATGGTCTGAAGAGCAGTGAATATCTCCTTCCGGTCTCAATTCGCCCTAAATCATAGATAGCTTAGCTTCCGCCCTCACTATAGTGCCCTAATGTTCGCCACGAGTCTCACCCTTTCCAACCTTCCGGTCCAGGTCAAGGTTTACTATGATAAAAATGTCTAATTGCGTCGACTCAATTAGACAGATACAATTAACTGTAGCGATTAACAATAGAGACTACACAAGCATTAACCTAATATGGCAACTACTATTCCTTCATAATCATGGATCCCCTAGCCTTAGCAAAAGGGAATTAGCTACACATTACTGAATCAACAATAATAACATATAAATAATAAGAATTAAATATGATAATGATAAATTGAAATGGAAGTAAAATAACAATAGCGAAATAATGAAGAGAAGAATTAAAAGCACTAATAATGAATTAAGAACAAGAATTAAAATAGAATAATAATACCGAATACAAGTTCGAATCCAAGTAGCAAAAAGGGTAGAAGGAAAGTAAATCAAAGAAACAGTAGAAGTTTTTCTAGTGAAAAGTGAATGAGGAAGAGTTACGCAGTCTACTGTATTTAGTAGCATACGAAAATCCTCCTCTAAACCTAATCCATAACTAAATTACAAATGCCCATACGAAAATAGACGGAAAATCTTTAATACAGGCAAAACCACTCGATCGAGTGGAAATAAACCACTCAATCGAGTAACTAAGCATCAAACCCTTCGATCGAGTGGAATTAAACCACTCGATCGAGTAACTCCTTGTATTGCCTACTTGATTGAATACTGGGACTGCTCGATCGAGTAACCTTCAGTATATAAAGCATTCGATCGACTAGAAAAGTAGTCGATCGAGCTATCTTGGTACGTTTAGGCACTAAACGCCTTCCGAAACTAGCTCACGCGTCTTCAAAGTGATAGATTCCAAGCTCCGGCTCCTTGTTCTCCATAAATGCATGCAAATGGGACGAGTTTAGGCTCGATTTATCTCCTCTTTGGCTTATTCATTCAATTTACATAAAACGAACCAAAGTGGAATATTCGGGGGTATTTGTAGCTAGATGCCACGTAAATAATACAGAAATGCGTGTAAAAATGAGGTAAAAACCTTATATAAAATACACGCATCATCCATCCCTCTACAACGACCTTCCATTACATATATTCTTAACCAATCGAGTTATAACTATCTCCCTCCATAAATCCACAAACATCCCAAGTCACCACCAAACGTATCCCTCATTCAATCTTTTCATTCTTACGTTCCTTAAACTTACATCACCCCTTTCCCATAGTTACTTACTTTTATATTACTCAACACGCGACTATATCACTCACCATATCTCACAAAACATGCTCCCTGCCTCGATAAGCTCATCAATCTTCTCTTTCCTGTTTCCACTATTTATCACAACCACATATAACTCATGTCCTCCCCACCAAACTCATACCCTTCATAAGGTGGTACTCTTTACATCATAAGATTGGGTAACTTACGCATCAGGGCCAACATATATGTAAAACAATGCATAAAGAAGTAAAAGAACGCCTTTGAAGTAAATATGATATGCGATGAGGTAAAAGATAAGCACAGGACCCAAAACAAGGGTCACTAGATCGAGTACGGCCTACTCGATCGAGTAGGTGAAGATCAGAAGCACGCATAATAAATTACCAGGGTTACTCGATCGAGTAAGGGGTATTTGATCGAGTACCAAGAGGTGTACTCAATCGAGTAAGGGCCACTCGATCGAGTACCCTACGCAGTTCTCAACACTGTCCAATTTTCATAAAACGGTCATATCTCACTTGTTTCTTGGTCATTTTGGGTGTGTGACCTATCGTTAGAATCGTAAGAGAATAAGATATCACCTACAAGTGGAATCAGATCAATATCATATATTCATCTCAAGTTATAACAGTTTAAAGACAACTTCTCTATAATCGGACAACATAACTACTTGATTTTTCCTTCCAATCAACTTAAACAACAACAAAGTAGACAAAAACAACTCAACACTCGTAAAACCAATATCCCTAACCACATGTTACTATCTACAAAAACCAAACAACAACGTTAATCATGTACTTATAATATCCAACTTATCAATCATGTACTACCCGCATGCTTTTATTCTATAACTATACGTAAAAATAATAACATAATATACGACATCAAATCTCCTATTCACATGTTACTAACATAACAACTGTAGAAAATCCACTTCCATCACATAAACATGTTCTCCACATGAATTTCATATTCTCATGCAATTACTTACTTCATCTTTTCCAACCAATTCGTCGTTCATATTCATCCAACGTATTCATCCAACGTATTCATCCAACATATTCATCCACCATATTCATCCAACATATGCATATGAACAATAGTACGTAAACACATAGTGATCCCCATGACACCCCATAGTGACCGATTCAAAGTTGTAGGGCAAGTTCGTGACTTTCGGACGTCTCCCAAGTCTTTGCATTAGCTCTTAACAACTCCTACCCGGGTTCATTTTAGTTTGACTCTCTAGGTTAATTAAATTCATTAGTTACAGGTTCCAAAATCATCGCTCTGATACCACTTTGTAACACCCTCATACACCAAAGTGTCTTACCAAGACCACCTAGTGCATGAGAATGCTACCATCTCGGTTACCCGAGGCATATTAATCAAAAGTGACCATCAAAAAACATAATTTAAGTATAAAGTTTAAGGTGATTACATCAAAACCAACTGCAACTGAAAAAGATACAATTGTTCCAAAAACCAAAACCCAACTAAAGTAAACAAATGTTTGACACGACAGCGGAAGACTTCTAAGTGGCTCGTGCTGACTCATACCCAGCTAATCCCTCGCGCATCCAAATCATACCTACTCAATAACTGCTCACCATCCCCGAATGGATCACCACAGTTTTTAAAACAATTAAATGGGATCAGTTACTGCATACACAATATAAGATAATACCACAACAATACACAGACACAATTCTCCAACACCGTCACATCACCAATCACTTGACTAGCCTGAAGGTCTAGTCCTGCAGGCCAGATTACCAGTCGCAACCAGTAATCCACTCCGCCAGTGGGGGACCGCAGCCGTTCCCACCTAAGCCCCGCTCATCTTTACCGAGCGGAAACTCATGTTCCTTAATGTGCACATCCCCTCTTGTAGCGGGTTCCACAAGGGGCAAATCAAGGGGGTGAAGCCACTCCTGCAAGTGACTCCACTCAGCCGTGGACGCACCTCGCGAACCACAGACAATTAACAACCACCAATTACAATACCAACAATACCAAGTCAATTACGATATAATCAAATGCCAACAACCAACAACCAACAACCAACAACCAACAACCAACAACCATCTCATAATCATGTAAACAATAACTGAGTAGGAAACCCTACCTGGAATTGCAATCACCACAATCGTGACAACAACGAATCAGAAACGTTCCTCTACGAAATCACCTCCTATCAATCACACAATCATACAATCACCATCTACTATCAAAATACTCCCAAAACCCCTAAATCACTCAATTAAGGTTTAAACCAAAATCAACAAAACAATATAAAAACTATACTAGGATCTTACCCATAATACGACGGTCTCAACAGTGTAAAGAACTCTGGAATCCGACGACTCAAGCCCTTGGATTTGATAGCAAAGTGAGAGAGGAATGCAACGTAGTTTGAGTTTTCTCTTTATGAAATGTTCAGAATAAAAATAAAGGTAAAAGAACTGACGAAAAGTATTTTTATATCATTCTCGCGTTGCTATCAAAACCCATAAAACCCGACGCACTCGATCGAGTAAGTGAGATACTCGATCGAGTTGCCCCTACTCGATCGAGTACCCGACAGACAGAACACTATCCAAAAAGCAAAACACACTTACTCGACAGAGTAAGCCTTACTCGATAGAGTACCCAACAGCTCATAAAACCGTAGTATTACAGGATGAGCTCGCCATGCTACTTCTACTGCTAATACTAATCTACGCTACGCCTAAGAAACTAATCTAAAGATAGACTAAGTTGTAGTTGTAGTTGTTGTTGTTGTTGTTGTTGTTGTTGTTGTTGTTGTTGTTGTTGTTTGAGTTGTTGTTTGCTTGAATGAAATGCCTCCTTATATATATGCATCACTCGGCTCCTTGAAAACTACTCCTTAGTGGGAGGCGGTTGATAAACCGCCGAATCTTCTTGAAACTTCATATTGGCGCTTATCATGCCCCTTAGCCCATCATTCCTCCTTTTGGACTTTTTGACTCCGACTGTCTTCAATCTTAGATTAACAAATTTACGCCCAATAACCTTATTCTTTAGTTTCCAAGCCACATACTCTTAAAATAATAAATTTAGTACCTTAACTAAATTAGCCTCCAACAATCGGGTATATGGTTTTAATCACCCCTAATATTGACTCCAAATATGTTTTTTTTTAAATATATTATTTACCAAACACTAAAACTAAAAATATTGATTGGGCAAACATGTTTAAAGCCGTGAATATGCTAAAAGTTTCTTAACATGCGGCATGCCATTTACCAAACACCTTCAGCAAAAGATAACAATGGCGGATTATCTTGTTTATGAAGAGCTAAGTAGGCTTCTATATCTTTTATTTAAGTTATGGATCATAACACTAGTTCTGATTAATAAAGCAATTTTATAGTATTACATATGTATATATGATAATGAAATATTTTGTAGTAAATTAATTTATTTATCTTTTTTCATAGGTTGGTGGAGGGTTCATTTAAAAGTTGTTTTATTTATTTTAGATGATTGATATTTAAAGGCTCGCTTGGATAAAATAGATGAATATAAAATATTTGGATGCTATATGAAGTATAAGAAATGTCTATCCAATTTATACCATATTAATCACAAAATATTACTATCACCAACTAATGCAACATCTGTAATAAACATACTCAATTATAAGTTTTCATCACAAAAATAATAAATCGAGACCCTAACTACTAATTAAAGAGACGAAAATTCTTACTACTCGATACTCACCCACCAACCAAATTTGGTGGAGAGAGTATCAAATTGATTCGTACTAATACTCTTCATTTAATTTTATTTTATTTCATTCAATTTCTTCTAATCAATCAATCAATATATATAAAAGAAGCTTTTTTCGGAGCACGTGGTAGTCTCCAAGTTTTTTAAAACACCTCTAATTAATATATTGACATTAATTATTTTTAATATAAAATTAAAGTGTGAAAAGATATAAGTTCAGCTAAAAAGATATTGCAAATAAATACTATATGATATAAGTTCAGCTAAAAGGATATTGCAAATAAATACTAGATCAGTTTTAAACAACTATGTATCCTTCACTTACATAACTCCTACGTCCATATATAGAAAACGAAACATTGCAGTTAAGGACCTTAGGCTAGATTCCGTCTGTTCACCGTTAAATCTATTAGGCTGACAGCAAACAATATCTATCAAATTTACTAAAAAACAAAACCTTTTCCTCTCTCTCACCCCCCTCAGATGTATACACTACTAAAATAATGAAAACAATATGTTTACTGATTAGATTAATCCATATATACATCAACGGATTAGTCGGGTTTGGCATACTCAGCATATGATAATGAAAACACATGGTACGGGTTAGTCGGGTTTGGCATTGAGTTTATGTGTACTTGTGTAGTATATATATGTAACCAAGGATATAAGAAAGACAACCAAAGGTTATGAGTTTGTATAGTAGGTTCGTTTTGAGATTTGGCGTAGTTTATAAGATTGATCGAGGTAGAAAAGGCGTGTGGCCTGAATATCGAAGAAAGTTGGGCGTGAGATAGAAGTGCAAGGCCAATTTCAAGAACATTACGGCGATGTGGTCATTCTGTGAAATTATTGCGTTAGGGAGTCTGGCTAGAATATTTGGTTCGTTAAGGACTTTAGGATGGTGAAAGCGGGTTTGTCACTCAGTCATTGTAGGTTTTGAGCACAGATATGAGTCATCACGAACTCAAGAAAATCGAAGCCAATAAGTAATCAGTCGATTTGAGTGAACCAAGCAAGATAAGTAAGTGGGGTTATTATGGGCAAGACTAGAGGGTATTAACTGCGGTGAATGGTTTGGTTCATGTGGACTGGGAATGAATTCCATTGTCAAGAATGTCCAATTGGCCATGTTGCCAGATTGACAAAATTGCAGAAGGGATGTGTTATGCGGTTGGGTTTAACAACCCAGAAAAATGCAACCATGTATGGAGGGTCAATGGGGGCACTAGAAGAAACAGGGGATATTGTACGAGAAACTTTTTAGGGTAGTTACTAATTAGAATATTCTCCTTTTTTTTTTTTTTTGATGACGAGGAGGTTTTCCTCCCTGATCAATTTTTCCCTCAAAATTATTCCCTCTCCCCAGTCCCTATAGAACATGGCATATAAGTCCAACGGTAATGTTTCATACTTTAGGTCCTTAACTTGAAAAAGATAGATAGTTTAGGTCCTTAACAATTAACATAGCCTTAACTCTTTTTTTAGTATAGCATGTTGAATTTACTTGTGCAGTTTGGCTATTTAATACTGTAGGTAATACTACTAAATTCTAATACATTTGTACATAGATTTAGAGCTTTTGTGGCATATCATAAGATAAGTGGTATTTTTGAATCTATATACCATGTCTTAAGGAAATAATAGAAGATTGGTAATGCATTAACATATCTATATATTATTATTAATATAAAGTAACTTTTAATTACGCCTTTAACGTTGAGATGTTGGTGCAAAAACTTTACACTTTTTTTCATTTTTTTCCTTTTTTTCAATTGTTGAACATTATTGACTCACCCCCTATAACACAATGACTTCTACGTTTTGTGCTCTCATTGAAAATAATAGTTAGTTCTAAATAAATACTCCGTAATAAATAAATGAGAATTAAAAATTTATCTCATCTTATAATTTCACTGAAAACAAAAATTATCTTCACGTATACTGAATAAACATTTGAAATTAGATAAATGAAGTGAGTAATAGACAACTCTTTCGTATCTTTTAACATATTTTCAATATAACCTCTATTATTGAACACGATTAAAAAGTGGAAAACAATTAGAGGAGAAACAATTTTGTAACCCGTGCAACGCACGGGCACAAAATCTAGTAGGACAATATTAGCTCATTACTTTTTTTTTTCCACTTCAGTTGTCACCCAACAATTAATCAGTAAACCATTCCGAAATAAAGTCCGAACCATTTTGAGAAAATAGAATCAAAGGGAATGGCACAAAATCTCACTTTAGACGGACAATATCCGTATAAAGTTATAAACAGGTCAAATATATCACCATTTTCGTAATAAGATAAACAACAATTGGAATAGTGAAGGTTGTCTTTTATGAAAATGGTGAAATACTAAAATGTGAAATTGGGAAAAGTAAGAATCATATAGGTCCCCCAATTTAGTTTCAATTTCCCTCTCATTCTTCCCTCTTTCCCCACTCTCCTCATTCTACAAACTCTCTAAACCCCCTTTCTTCATTCATCACTAAACCCCTAATTCTGGGTATGTATTCATCTTTCTAATTCTTTTTCCCCCTTTTCCCCTCCAATTTATCTTTACTTTTCTTCATGTTGGATGATTCTTAACTCTTAATACTATTTTCCCAGTTGTATTTTGTCTTGATATATCTGCATGTTTGTGTTTTTTCTGTATCTGAGGAAATGCTGGAACTTGTTTAAGAAATTGTCGCCATTTTTTAGTTTTCTGTGCAATCAATTTAGGTTTTGTCTTGTTGGAAGGATGCTTTTTGTAAATGTTGATGTTTATTGTTTACAAGTAGTAGTACATTTTGCTGCAGTTATTTACTGATTTCAGTAGGTTTCTTTTAGGGCAGTGACCCGACCCTTGTATGACGGTATCGTATGTGTGTTCCATCTGTCCCGGTCATTTGTTTACTTTCTATTCTTTGTGAGGTAGACAAATGATTGAGACGGACAGAATATTTTTGCATCTTTCAGCATTGATTCTTTAGACTGAACTTTTTTCTCTTTTTCTTTTTCCTTTTCTGGGGTCGAAGAAGCCACAAGCCCACAAGGTGGTGTAATATGGGGGAGGATTTGAACCTAGACGTAATGTCCAAATAACTTCATTGTAACCACTAGGCTAAGACATGTTTTGTAATGTTGAGTAACTTGTAATTTGAAGGTACATTATATTGTGTAGGCAAAGTAAGACAGAGATGAGGGAGAATCAATTCAGGTGGTTTGACCATGTTTGATAGAAACGAATTTGAGCAGCTTTATGTTATATCGAACCTTGATTGGTTTTGCATTCTCATGTGTTACATAGTGTATTTTATGATCCAAAATGTTAATAAACCCTACTTGCTGAACTTGCTAATGAGATGATTTGGGTAAATCCTTTTTTATGAGCCAATTCTGTTTACAGAGTACAGTCGGTGGTAGAACTCTACAAAAATTGGTTGATTTACGTTCCAAGTACAAGGTTGTTGCATAAATCTTGGCTTCTTTATTCTGTAGTTGTGTTGAAGATTTGGTGATTAGACATGGTAGCGAGTGAGAGAGTTAAAAAGGCCTTCAAAGCAATGAAGAGCATTGGAATTGCTGAAGATAAAACAAAACCTGCCTTAAAAAGGCTTCTTAAAGTGTTTAATAAGAACTGGTCTTTGATAGAAGAAGAGAACTACAGAGTCCTTGCTGATGCTATATTTGAGTATGAGGAAACTGAGGTGTGTTTTTGTCACCTTTTTCTACAAATCTCATCTACTTCCTAACTTTACATTTATCGTCGCACTAATTTTTATATTAGCTGATGTGTTTGTATTCATGTGCGGGTAGACTGCTGAAAAAGAGAAGAAGTCAGAAAATGCTGAAGTATGCAAATGGTTTCCTTTATGCTGGAATTTATGTTGTTTCAGAATAATTTCATGAATATTCTTAATTCTTTTGCTCTCTTACTTCCTTTGACTAGCGAGGGGAAGCTTCTGAAGTGGCAGCAGGCTTGGATGGGCCTATGGCTGATGAGTTAATGCCGGAGGAACCAGAGAGACCCCTGAAAAGGTTACGTCTAAAGCACCAAGGCCAAGGCCAACCATCCAATGGCCAATCCAGCCCTGGACCTGGTATTGGTGGTTTGAAGATACCTAAACCAGAGCCAGGTGAACCCATGATCAGTTCTCCTCGGCCTAGAAACATTACAACCGAATCTGAGCCCGGCTCACCGCAACCTCTTGTGAGAAACAAGGGAAAGCAACCTGTTTCATCTCATAACACCGGGGGTAGCAGGGAGAGAGAGAAAAGAGCTGTTTCTGATCGACCGGCACAAGCATTGCAGCTTAAAGAGCCAAAGCTTGAACCAGGCACTGCTCTTTCTGGAAAGCAAAGGCAGCCTCAAAAAAATGTATTGCTAAAGCCCAAAGATGAACCATTTACTGATGATGTGGTTTCTATTGAACCTCTTGCCGTTGTCCATCCTGGTACATTTCTGGTTTTCTAGCTTCATAGTTGTCTGTAGACTCTGTACAAATTGTGTGCCTGATCTTCTATACCCATGCAACTAACTAATCCCTCTATTTATTTAGGCTCACCCCATTTCTTTTGAGATATATGAATTAATCCACTACATTTCGTTTTCAATGTTTTTTTTTTGTTTCATTTGGCATACTTATATTTTTACTCAGAATTGACCATGGTGCCGTACTGCCGTGGGAGCCATCGAGACACTGGGGTAATGTTGTTGTTGGTCATGGTGCTGAAATTAGGCCACCCATCATCCAAATCATTATTTGCTTTTACGTTTTTATTTTTCTTGTAGGTTATGCCAACTAGTGAAATAATGACTAGAGAATTGTACCTCTCCTTAGATACTCTTTGAATCTTTTCTGATTGTGTCTATGTGAATGTTTGTTCTTTCTGAATCTTTCTTTCTAACGGCCTCACCTTGCCTTCCACCGATCTGCTGAAGGCATGATCTCTAGTGATACACTGTATTTTTGCTTTGTTTTTGCATTTATGCTGTATTATTAGATTTTGGATAGGATCATTTTCATACTTGACATTTGGTCTCAGGGTATACTTGTGAGGGGGTCACTTCCTCGTTATAAAAACTTGTAAGATTCATTCTAATTATTTAGCAGGTCATTATTGTGTGAATCCGAACATTGTATGATATACCAGGAAAGTTTTGTGGAACACAGTGATTTTGAATAATCAAATGGCCTAAATGCCTTTGTTCAACCATTTCCCATGGATTAGAAAATGAAGGAAGAAAATTTCAGTAAGTTTTACAAGTAGACGGTGCGACCACAAATTCTTGGAGCAAACCCTTGTGGGTCTTGTAGTAGATGGTACTCTGAGGAAACCCAAATCCTTGTGTGTTCCTCATTTAGTTACTGGGTAGATGGGTTGGTCTCACATGAGAGAGCGTCTTATAGAAGTATAAGTTTTTATAAATTCCAGATAGAAGCTCACTAAAATAGGCATCATGATATTAGGATCAGTCATCTACGCATATCAGTTCCTTTCACCTGTATATCACCATCTGATTTCTGCTACTAGTAGCAATATTTGTGGAATGTTTGGGCCTTGTATCTCGATTTTGCTTTTCGATTTTCAAATGTTTGTGAATTTGCAGAGTGCTTAAACAAAGAAGCTCCTTCGAACCCTGCAAGTCAAGGTATCAGTGAGAATGGTGAAAGACCTGAAACGATTGATGGAGTTGACAACGGCACGGGATCAATGGCATCTGCACAAGAGAAAGAGAAAGAGTCGCAAGAAGTGAATGTGACCAACAGAGCTCTTGCAAAAGTTGACATAGCAACCTCAACACTAGGAGAAGTAAAGATATATATGACCTGCAACCCGGGATCAAATGGCCAAGAGATGCATATTCCTGATTTAGAAGCTGTTTTGAATAAGGTGAATGAAAATTGTGTTAGGGCATACAATATTATGGAGCCTGGGTTTTCAGTGTCAGAGGTGATGAGACAGTTCTGTGATTGTGTCGTGGAGCTCGGTAAGAATGCTAATGGAGCTGTAGATGATTCCAGGGAACAATGAGTGAAGATCTTTTTAGTTTGACTATAAGTAGCTTTGGTTTCTCTTCTATTGTGCAGACAGGAATTTGGTGAATCAAACTAGTGCAAATGCAAATATTTCAAGGCAAAAATTACCATTCCACCCAGTTGTCACCGTATAATGTCTAACTTTATTCTGCTTTTTTTTGCTGGCTGGTTAAGGTGTTGCCCTGTTAAGTTTATGTAGTTGCTCATTTCAAAACTCTGTCCTGGTCCCAACTGTAGCAGATTAGATTTGTCATAATTTAATTCATCTGCAGTTAAAATTGTCCTTAGGGCAATATTATCATTTTTTTTCAATGGCACTTACCTCAGATAACTTTTTATGCATCATACAATTCGAAGGATACTGGAAGAAACTTGCTCTATATGACCATAGAATTGAGTTGGCTTACAGATAAGAGTCTGCCCTGAATTCCCTATATAATCCGACTCAATAAGTCTTCAATCTTCAAAGTTCAAGACATGGGGCTTACACAGGAAACCAAACAATGGGTGTTTGTTGTCTTTTTCTTAGCTTTCTGCATAAATATTTACTTCTCGATTATCATTGATGATTTGCTGACATGGCCCTTCAATCACTGAAGTAAAAATAACATCACCTTCGGTCATACAAGACCTACCAACTACTTAACACATTCATTCACAGTAGATGTATAGCATTTCAACGTAAAATTATTCGACACGTCTTTCTTAGACTAATACTTCAGACTTGAGGCTCTTGAAGATGAGAGTGTAGGCTGACGAATCAAGATAGAGCAGTCTGCATGCTTCTATGAGTAGATGACAGTGACTCCCTATTATGAGGCTTGAGGAGAGCTTCATGCGCACACCCAGACGGCATTACCGGCTGGATATTGCCAGGATTCAGAGGGAAGAGATACTTGTAGTATCCCTCCATCATTGCTTCCATATTGCATGTTTCTGCAACCTTTGGTATCTGCCCATGAAATAACACAATCCGCAAAAATGTCAAAGATAAACTGATATACAGGCATACAGCAGCATATATTAAGAATGCGAACAAAGAACAAAGGAAAACGTAGAATCTCACAAGTAGCAAGAATATTCAACAGATGGTTCAGAACATACATGAATCAGGCCGTCATTGCCACTTGTTTACGGGGTAGAGGTGGCAATCAGGTTACTTAGGTCGGTTTTGGATTGGATCAACCTAGCATGCTACAGTGTACACAGGGAAGAAGACATATAATGACCTGCCAGACTCGTCCCTGAGAAAAAACAATTTCTCACTCATCTAATATTTGGCAAGCCAGCAATTGATATTAGTTTGTCTTAAAGCGGCTAACTTTTGTAGAAGAAGATAATCTAATCCTTCAGCCATGGAGAACTTGGTCCTCTGACTCTGCATTAAGTACCATGTAAGCGATATTATGGAAATACTGCATTTAGGGCACTCTATCAGACTATCACTGATGCAATTGAATTAGCAAAACAAAGAGTTCCCTTTCACTATACACAACTGATCAGAATAGCTGCTATGCCTGCCACAGTTTGCTCCACTACTTTCTGCTATGCTAATCAAAAGAACAATATAAAGAGCTTCAGTGTGGTCGAACATAATGAATTTTTTATTGTTACTCCAAGAATTATATTACCAAATCAGTCCAGAACGATCCAAACCAGTAGTATATCTTGCATAAATTGCCAAGGGGTGGTCGTACATGTCGCAGAAAATAATCATACAAATTACATAGCATTTCACTGGTATATTGACAACCAAAAGATCGTTATTTCAATTTTGTAAAGAGTTCTCTCTGCTGGAACATCTGACCATCCTACTGTAGACGCTCTCTACCTAGTACCGACTTTACAGTGCATCCAGCGATCAAACGATAAATGAAGTGGTTGAGTACTACAAATACCCCTTTATCCATTGCCACAGTATCACAATTCAACAGCACCACAACTCACAACTAGTTATAGCAAAGTTCCAAAGGAATACCTGATAGATGTCTCGCATATATCCATGAAGATTAGGATACTCCACCACCTTCTTTTTCGTGCATTTGAACATCACATTATATACAAGATCGAATCTGATTAAGGTAGTGAAACAACAGATATCGGCAAGGGTCAATGAATCTCCACACAAGTATCTGGATCCCTCCAAATGATCCTCCAACTTGTCCAATGTATTGAACAAGTCGCTCACTGCTGCATCGTAGGCTTCTTGAGTTTGTGCAAACCCACACCTAGCCCATTAAAACCATCATCAGCAAGTTTATACTCCTACACCACCATTAATTCATACTCTTAAATTATATGTTTGTAAATCCAAAAATTAGTTAACATAATAAGCAATCAAATACTAACAATCTTTACTCCTGGAGCATTTGATAATCATAACCAACTCATGATTGAATGACCATTACAAACTAACAACTAGTAAATCACCGCAGATAAAGACCTACAAATAGATGATTAGTCCCAAATCCCAAATAGATGCAACGCCGATATTTGGCAAAATAAAGTAGTGTTCCTTCTTGAGGGAAGCAACAAGTATTACAACAAGAAAAAAGTATATTCAGCTCCACTTACAAACTCGAGCTACAGAATCACCTACATGCCAATTATCACGGTTACAAGAAAACTTAAAATAAGGCAGTTGTCCGGCGTACAATAGCTCAGGACATATTATGTATCTCATTATGATAGCAACAATAACGAAGTACTCCCTCCATTTCATTGAGGCTATTCAGGTTAAGGTACAACCTGACAAAGAACTTAACCAACTCTACTACAACATAACAAGTACTCGTTCGTCTTAGTCATTTGTTTACTTTTCTATTCTTTACAAGAGGTATTTAATCAAAAGTAAACAAATAATTGAGACAGGCCGAATACCACATTAATTGCTCATATACCAAGGAGTACAATCAACAAACATTCAGAACCAATCACATAGCTCAAGAATTGTACACACATTTGCTATAATTCACACTAAATTACAACATAACAAACAATTGAATCCAACTCTAACATACTAAAATTGAATAAATGGATTAAAGATAACAACCTATAAACTCCATTATTGACATTAGGATAAATAACCCGATTCCACTCCTCAATCCTCGCCTTCAAAGACGGTGGTTCGAGATCCAAACCCGGATTCCGAGCCAAATCATTCAACCCACTATTCAACAACTGAATGATATCATAACTCTCATTACACACAACCTCTTTTCTATCAACATCCCACAACATAGGCACAGTTGACCTCCCATCATACCCACCCTTCCTAAGCTTATAAACCTCTTTCAAAGTCCTACACCCATTAGCATTGTCCCTCCCTTGTTCCCCAAAAACCCACAACCCGTCGACCCCCGGAGACGCAACCGATACGGGAATCGATTCCTCCAGACCCTTAAGAGCCCTAACAATGAGTGTCCTGTGGGCCCATGGGCAGGGCAGGCCCACATAGAGATGGAGAGTTGGTTTGGGGTTTTGGCGGGAAAGTTGGTTAGGATTGGCGCGAAATTGGGAAGTGGGTCTGGAGTAAGAGCCAGTGGTGGGGTCAGAGGGTGCCAACTGGGACATCATGAGTTGCCACGTGGAGGTCCAGATGGAACGGACGGTCGAGATTAGGAGTTGGGGTGGGAGGGTTTTGGGCCATAGGATGTTGGTTAAGGTTGTTAGAGGGTTTGAAGAGGTGTTGTTTGATGGGGTTTTGAGAGAGTTAATAGGGTGGAAGTTGCGGTGGTGTTTGGGTTTGGAGATGAAGGGTTTAAGGGTGGTTTTAGTGGTGGGAAACGGTGGATGTGGGTGTAGAAAACATGTGGACATTGTGTGGTTTTGTTAATTGGATCATAGGTTACCCATTTTCGTCCAACATGTTTATGACTCAAAATTTCAATATATAAGATCAATAGAGGCGATTAAATGTGGGTTTAAACTTTACGGTATACACTAGTATTGGTGTCCGGCTTCGCCCGGGCTACCTCTACTTACCATTACATTTTTTTTTTCATTAAATAAAATTACTTAAGTTGCATAACCCATAAATTTATCATTAATATATTTTTCTATGACATATCCTAAAATTACGATGAAATAAATTTTGAGACAAATTCACTGCTCCCGCTATTAATATTTTACTCTTATTAATGAAACAATAATAATAACATTTCACTACTTGTCCGTAATCATTGTTACTTTCACTACTCTCGTCATAATTACTGTTACTGTCACTACTGCCACATTAATATTGATAATTTCACTACTCCCGCCGTAATTATTGTTACTTTCACTATTGCCGCATTAATATTGATTATTTCACTACTCCCGTTGTTGTTTCTACCACTTTCACTATTCAAATGAGTGATTACTATCATATAACTATATCCAATGTTACTACAATTCTTTTCTTTACTGACGAAATTACTTTTACTACTTAGGCATGCAATTTTAAGAGAATTATTTATTTATATATAAATATATTACATCTATGCATTAAATCAAATCGAAATAATTATGTAATATTATATATTATGGAATCTAACTTGAATTATTTATAACCTACTTATATTATATTTTTGTATGTTTAATAATTAACATCTCTATACATTTAATAAACTATAAAGTTTAATAAAATTGCATAGATTTTAAATTTAATATATAATTTTATGATGATAATAATTAATATCATAAGTGTGCATGGTTATACTAATTAATTATTTAATTTTAAGGAAATTTACCGTCTTCTAGTATTCTATAAATATTTAGGAAAATTACCAAGCATCTTCTTTCTTTTAGTCTCATTGAAATTGACCATCTTAATTAATTATTTATTTTAAGGAAACTGGTCATCTTAATTAATTATTTTATTTTAAGAAAATTGGCCATGTTTTAGTCCCTTACAAATGTTTAGGAAAATTACCAAGTTTCTATATAATTTAATTTTAACCCAAACTATATAGTATTTGCATTGAGATCCCTTAATCGGGTCCATCACACGGTGCTAGTGATTTAAAACTATATAGTATAATTAATTTGTATAACTTTCTTTAATTACATTGAAGTCCCTTGGTTTCTGGATTTAATATATAGTATATATAAGTTATGTTTTTTTTTTCCTGGGAAAATACTAAATTTAATTATTAGATCATGTATTGAATTCTTTTTTTTTTGGTTTATTTTTCATTTGTTATTTGAAGATCTGATAAAGTTGATTATATCTAAATGCTTTGATTGTACTTGACTTGCACAAGAAAAAATATAACTTGAGTTTGATTTGCAATTCGAATTGATTTGACTTCATTTAATCAAAATCCGAATGCTTATTGTCTTGTATAGATCGCCCTACATAAATTAATAAAAAATACATAGAGCTGATCGTATTCGAAATGCTCCGACTCGACTTATGTTTACAAATTCGAATGATCCAAACTAAACTGACCATACTTACACTATACCATATGAACGCGTTTACCAGATCTATTAGTTGAGCAAATTTCACTTTGGTCACAAAAGTTCTTCTATTAGATTGATGTAAAGATTATTAAATACGAGTTTGAATTAGATGAAGACAAGATCCTCACATTGGTAACTAGGTTGCGGTTTTAAAACCAATTTGGACTAATCGTAATTTGTAAGAGTGTAAGACTTCATCTGTATGTATTATTATTAAACCGCCTTATAAAATAACTTGTAAAAGAGTCCTAATTACAGGCCAAATTAGGCAAAGAAAACCGATAGTGCTTCAAGTAAACTAAAGAGAATCTCCACTAAACTAAAAGAATAAGAAAACTCAATGTTTTTTCCGCCTAAATGCATTCTCCTATAAATGTACCTATTTATTTTGTCATCTTAATTCAATACATGAGTTGGCCAACGAAAAATTCAACGTGTAAGTATAATTTTTTCTCTAAAACAAGAAAATCGGTGGGCCCCAAACATTGATATTTTATATTAATACTACCTTATTTAATAATAATAGAATTTGCATAATTATAGGCGCAATCTTTGCCACAAATAAAATATTCAGTATCTTATATTTCTATACACAGAAAAGTTCTGGCTCCAAACATTATAGTGTTTGTATAAAGTATAATATAGATTATAGAGTATAATTAATACAAATAAAATCTCCAAAATCTTATGATGTATAAATAAATTTTGCCATTTTAAATAACGTACAAATATTTAGCTATGATGTATAAATAAATTTTGACATTGAAACTGAGTTTGATTAAAGCTAAGTAAAAAAACCAACTGATTATATAAATAAAACGTGTCAACTTCGCTCTTTTTAATCTTTCCATCTTATACAACTATACAAGCTAACATATTTTACTGTCCAATATAAAAATGTGATATTATTATTGTTATTTTGTGCTTTTTTATATATTCTCTTCATAAAAAGATTTAGGATGCGAAATCCATTAACCTGAAAATTTTCATGAAAAATCCAAATCACTCCAGCTAAATGGATAAAATATAATCCAAAATATAAGAACAACGGTAAACATTACACTTGAAGTTGCACAAATGGGCTATCCAGTTTATGAGTCCGAAAACATAGAATACTTTATGTCAAAATTTCAAACTTCCAGTATGCCTCAAAATAAAAAGGTTCTCCAAATAGCAAATAAGTTTAGCGCAAGGTTACGAGATAGTACAAAATATGCTCGATACGATTTGCTCTATTTAGCGTATACAATACGTTGAGTGTATTACAAATAACACAATTCGCTAATACGGATCGATTCGCTTCCCCACTAAACTAAAAGAATAAGACTTGCTCACAATTTTTCCGCTCAATTGATTGGCAAATATGATGGGCCCACATTAAAATTATGATTTTTAATTTATTGACTAAAGATTGCATTCACCGAATAAAATATTGCAGTCAGAATAAAATATTATAATCGAATCAAATGCCAACTAAAAATAGGCTTAACACGGCCATTATTCACGCTTAGTATACCCGTAGTTTACTAATTTGTTCTTTTTTAAGTTGGTGGTTTGAGTTGATAAGGTTTCAATTTTATTTGCTTTTTTTTTTTTTAAGTTGGTGGTTTGAGTTAACTAATCCTTATTAATATGAGTTGTTCTTAATAAAGGATAGGGACTTAGGGAGTAAGAATCAATAATTCTAATTTTTTTCTATTAAAAATAAAAGAAAAAAAGAATGTATGGGTAAATATTATTTTTAATTGTTTGTAAATCGTCCTTCTAGATGTGTAACACCCCCATATACCAAGGAGTTTTAACAAGACCTTCCCTAGCATATAAGGGCTTCACCATCTCGGTTGCCCGAGGTAAGTAATCATCAAAAGTCGATAAAAGAACATTTAAAGTTAATTTTACAAGTGATACAACCAAACTACTAAAACAAAGGTACAACTCGTCAAAGCTATATAACTACTTCTGACATTACTCGTGAAGACTCATCCCTGCCAGAACTCCAGCTACCATCCAAGACAACACCTGCTAAGACTGACTGCTCACCATAAGGGATCACGGCAGACACAACAAAACAAACAAAAGACAAACCACACAAGGTCAGTAACTGAGGCAAGACACAACAAACAACCAATAACACATTACAAACACAACCAAATACACACACCAGTCACAACCACTCCAACCAATCACCGTCACCGACTGTCCACTGGACCAGCTCTGCCAGTGGGGGACCGCAGCTGTATCCATCAAATCCCCGCTCATCATACCGAGCGATAAACCCTGTCCCATTAATGTGCACATCCTCTCCCGTGGCGGGTTCCACGAAGGGCGAAACTAGGGCGTGAAGCCACTCCCGCAAGTGACTTCACTCAGCCGAGGACGCACCTCGAGAACCAAAGACAATCAATCACAAACAGCTGCAATACAACAACAACCAACAAAACAGCATACACCAACTGATTACCACATATACTCAGTCATACGGTCACAACAACAATACAACAACCGACACACTAGACCACCAACAGAAACTGAGTAGGCGAACCTACCTTTAACCAAAAGCAGCGATTCCTCGATCAACCATACGACATCAACAAAGCAAGCAATCCCTATACAAGCAGCATACAAGCCTATTACTACCAATACAACCCTACAAGGAACAACCAAGACAAAGATGATGACGATGACATACCTACGCATCCTAGATCGGCGTTAAGACCGCTACCCGACTCAAGCAACGCATCCCCAAGGCACTAACATCCTCAAAAGCTCCCATGGAAGAAGTTATGGTGAAGGTAAAGGAGAAAGGCGGCATCTAGGTCTGAAGGAAAGAGGCGGAAATGATTTGCGATTTATCAAAACACGATTATAAACCCTCGCTGAAAAGACGCTACTCGATCGAGTAACCCACTTACTCGATCGAGTGGCCCCTACTCGATCGAGTACCCAAGCTACTCGATCGAGTAGCCTCTACTCTATCGAGTACCACACACTCCTAAGGTTAAACAAGACACAAGGCACCTCTTGCACGCATTCCTAACGGTTATCACCTGCCCCAAAGGTCGGTCAAGGTTGGTCAACGAGTCCCTAAAAGGACGGGTATTACAGTCTTCCCTCCTTAAAAAGAACTTCGTCCCCGAAATTCGACTCACCCTCTCCCGAACCATAAGACATGACACCAAGGTCGACATCACCGTTTACCTGACATAGGGTCACAACTCTCTAAAAACATCATCCCACTACACCATCGTCATCAACTGTCTAACACACACCACATGTTCAAACCTTCAAAAACCACTATTCGAATTACCGAACACGCTACATGTAGCCAACAACCCTATCACAGACTCAACAATGTATGATTCATATACACACAACGTGACTACTAATGACAACCTCGCTACTGTTCAAAACATGTCGTCTCATTAGGACCATCTTCCTACTATAACACATCAAACTTCTTCCACAAACATTATAAGCTCAACTAAATTTTCTCAAACATTAGAAATTCAACAAATTTTCACTTAACGCAAAAAAATTCTTCCCTAAATATTATGAAACGCATATATTATAAAACGCATTAGAAATATAGTAAACTATTCTACAAAATTATTAGGAATAATTATAAACTCGTACATGAAATATAACAAGGACGTTATAAAACATTACAAACATATGGCAACAATTGTTATAATTTCGGCTTTTTCTTTTGCGACATTACTCTTCCCCTCTAAAAAGGAACTTCATCCCCGAAGTTCACCATCAAACGACCTTCCAGCCACCTAACCGGACACATATCGCAACTTATCGACATTACTCACTAATTTCAATTAGCATTGTCTTACATACATATGCTACTTTACGAGAATAATTATCAAGAACCATAAAAGACATGCATATATCAATTTGGGTATAATGAAATTATGGAAATTTCAAGAAATAAATAACAAGTCTTTTCGACAATAAATAAGTTAAGCTTGCTTGTAAACGTTGAGGATGTAAAATGAATGCAATAAAAGAAACCTTTGTGTCACATCTATTCCCACCAAATGTCATCTATAAGTCAAGCACGGACCCAAGCATAACTATTAAGTCAACCCAAACATGTTACTCACCTCCAATAACCATGATAGATAACCAAATATGCAAAAATAAAAGCATTCAAACAATTAAATTTTCGAATAGTGCTTATAACAGTGCTACTCGATCGAGTGGGTTAGGCACTCGATCGAGCTGGCCTTACTCGATCGAGTAGCCCGAGATCAGAATACCCTCTAACTATCACACCTGCAGCTACTCGATTGAGTGAGGGGCACTCGGCCGAGTGGCCACAGGTCAAAACTACTCAAAACTCCCCTATCACAACATATATGCTCGCATAATCACTAGTCGGGATGGTAACCCAACTACAAATCCTGCAAAACAAGTCCAGAAAGAGCAAATACGGCCTTATTGTAACACCCCCATACTCCAAGTGCCTTACCAGGACCACTCAGGTATGAAGACATCACCATCTCGGTCGCCCGAGGTATGATAATCAAGTAGACAAAACAGAAACAACGTTTATTATAAATAGTTTAATGAATAAATACAATCCTCAAAACCAAACCAAAGTACGATACAATATTCTCAAATGACTGTTCTAACTGAAACGTAAATAAACTAAGGCTATAGCGGAAGACTCCTATCATCATGTCGTGGCATCCCAGCTATCCCAGTACTCATCTCAATACCTGCTCAATATCTGCTCACCATCCCCGAATGGATCACCGCAGGTTTACAAAACAACACCGGGTCGATCTAATCACACAATCAATATAGATAACAATAATAAGATAAACAGACAGATGAACTCACACACACACACACACACACACCACCAACTCCCATCATCTCAATACTGACTGTCCACTGGACCAGCCCTGCCAGTGGGGGACCGCAGCCGTTCCACCTAAGCCCCGCTCATCGTACGAGCGATAACCCTGTCCCATTAATGTGCACATCCCCTTCCGTGGCGGGTTCCACGAAGGGCGAAACTAAGGCGTGAAGCCACTCCCGCAAGTGACCCCACTCAGCCGAGAACGCATCTCGAGAACCATCAACAGCAATCACAATCACAAACACAATACAATCATCATATCAAACAACTAACTACAGCACATCACCAATATCCCATTATGGGACTAATACGAGTAGGAAATCCTACCCGAAAGCACAACAAGCGATTGGTATCTACAAATGTATCAAAACGCCTCTTCTACGAATCCTCCTCCTATCATATAACACATATAGGCTATACATCACATACTACTCATAAAACCCCCAAATCCCTAAATTAGGGTTTAACCAAACTTAACAAAACATTATAAAAATTATATTAAAAGCTTACCCTTGACGCAAGGAACTCAACGATACGAATTACGACACGAACCGACCGTCTGAACTCCGGGAATTGCTAAGAATGCAATTAGGAAGATGAACTGACTGCTTTCTCTCTTAAACAGGGTTTTAGGTTTTGTAAAAGTGATTTAAAACAATGACGATTATGTTTAAATACCTTAATCGCATAATTAACAAAACCCGAGAAAAACTCCCCGTAAAACCGGACACTCGATCGAGTACCCGAGATACTCGATCGAGTACCCCTTACTCGATCGAGTACCCCGACTACTCGATCGAGTACCCAACAGTCGAAACTATTTTATTTCGCAACTTGCCCTTACTCGACAGAGTAAGGGCTACTCGATAGAGTACCCCAAGACTTATAAATACGGAGTATTACAGTCTTCCCTCCTTAAAAGGAACTTCGTCCCCGAAGTTCAAACCACTACCAAACAAAGGTACTCCCCTAACATTCCCGACTCAGCAACCGAACATAAAACATGATACTAACCCAACTTATCCCGACAAACATCCCGACACAACATAAAAAAAAGTGTATAAAACTCTTAAAAAAACTCTCGCGATCATCTCCTACCCCCCTAAAAGAAACAAGGTTACGTCCCCGTAACCATACATACCTGATCAAAGAGGAAAGGGTAACGCTCTTTCATAGCTTCCTCTGGCTCCCATGTAGCTTCCTCGGTCTCGTGGTTAGACCAAAAGATCTTAAGCAAAACTGTCTCACCACTCCTGGTCTTTCTAACCTTTCGGTCTAGAATCTGCTTAGGCACCTCAAGGTATGATAAAGACTCATCTAGCTCTAAGCTCTCTGCCTCCAACACATGTGACGGGTCACTCACATACTTCCGCAGCTGCGATACATGAAATACATTATGCACTCTCTCCAATGCAGCTGGTAAAGCCAGATGATAAGCAACCTCCCTAACTCGCTCTAAGATCTCATAAGGCCCTATAAACTTCTGACTTAGCTTGCCTTTCTTCCCAAATCTCATAACTCCACGCATCGGAGACACTTTCAGAAGAACCTTGTCCCCAACCTGAAACTCTATGTCCCGACGATGTAGATCTGCATAACTCTTTTGTCGATCCTGGGCTGCTCTCATCCGTTCCCTGATCATCTTAATCTGTTCCACCATCTCATGCACCATCTCTGGTCCTAAAACAATCGCCTCAAAGACTATCGTCCCAACAGATTGGACTCCTACATCTCCTCCCATACAAAGCCTCAAACGGTGCCATACCAATACGGTGTGATAGCCGTTGTTGTTGTAAGAAAACTCTATCAAGTCCAACCTCTGCTCCCAGCTACCACCAAAATCCATCACACAAGCTCGCAACATATCCTCAAGGGTCTTGATTGTTCTCTCGGTCTGCCCATCTGCGCAGGATGAAATGTTTGTACTCATCTTCAAAGTCGTTCCCAACGATTCTGCAACTCCTTCCAAAACCTTGATATAAACCTCGCATCTCTGTCAGACACTATGTCCTTAGGGACTCCATGTAACTTAAGCACGTTCTTTCGATAGGCCATAGCCAATTGTGCCTTAGTCCATGTATCTTTCATTGGAACAAAGTGAGCTGACTTGGTCAGACGATCCACTATCACCCAAATCATGTTGTTACCTTGTTGACTCTTAGGCAAACCCACAATGAAATCCATGGAAATGGATTCCCACTTCCACTCAGGCACCTCTAAAGACTGAATCTTACCTTGTGGTCTTCTCTGTTCCCCTTTAACTCTTTGGCATGTCAAACAACGGGACACAAACTCAGCTGTCTCTTTCTTCATCCCAGGCCACCAAAACGTTTTCTTCAAATCCTTGTATAGCTTGTCTCCACCTGGATGAACTGAATATGGTGTGCAATGCGCTTTTGTCATGATCGTCTTTTTCAACTCCTCATCATTAGGAACACACCACCTACCATCAAACCTCAAACTACCATCTGTATGAATTGAAAACCGAGACACTGTCCCTTTCTCTACTCCAGCTCTCCACTCAACTATCTTAGGATCCAAAGCCTGTTTACCTCGAATATCATCATAAAACTCCAGATGTACTGTCATATCACCCATGACATCTCCTTTCTGCATCATATGTATCCCAAAGCTCGCTACCTCATCCCTCAGCCTCATCAAAGATAGAGCTGTACACAAGGAATGTACACTCTTTCTACTCAAAGCATCAGCAACAACATTGGCCTTCCCTTCATGGTAGATAATCTCCATGTCGTAATCGCCAATCAACTCCATCCATCTCCTCTGTCTCATGTTCAACTCCTTCTGCGTGAAGATGTACTTAAGACTCTTGTGATCAGAAAATACCTTAAAGATTGCTCCATAAAGGTAATGTCTCCAAATCTTGAGAGCAAACACCACTGCACCCAACTCCAAATCATGAGTAGGGTAGTTCTCCTCATAAGGCTTCAACTGCCTAGAAGCATAGGCAATCACTTTACCATTCTGCATCAACACACATCCCAACCCATTCTTCGAGGCATCTGTATAAACCTCAAAATTCTCGCTCCTTCAGTAATGCGAGGACAGGAGCCGTGGTCAAACGCTCCTTTAATGTTTGGAACGCCGTCTCACAACTCTCATCCCAACGAAACCTGTTCTCTTTCCTCATCAACGCTGTCATCGGTCTAGCTATCTTGGAGAAATCTTTCACGAACCGTCTGTAGTATCCAGCTAAACCCAAGAAACTTCTAACCTCAACAACATTCTTCGGTGCTTCCCACTTTGTCACCGCCTCAATCTTCGCCGGATCCACAGCTACCCCATCTTTAGAGATTACATGCCCCAGAAAAGCAACTTTCTCTAACCAGAACTCACACTTGGACAGCTTAGCATACAACTCATGATCCCTCAAAGTCTGCAACACGATCCTCAGATGCTCCTCATGCTCCTCCTTAGTCTTAGAGTAGACTAAGATATCATCGATAAACACTACTACAAACTGGTCCAAGAACTGTCTGAAGATTCTATTCATCAAATCCATAAACACCGCCGGCGCGTTAGACAACCCAAACGGCATCACCACATACTCATAATGGCCATACCTTGACGTGAAAGCTGTCTTCGGTATGTCCACCTCTCTAATCTTCACCTGATGGTACCCCGACCTCAAATCAATCTTAGAAAAGACTGTTGCACCGCTCAACTGATCAAACAGGTCATCTATCCTTGGCAAAGGATACTTGTTCTTTATCGTCACACGGTTCACTCCCCCGTAATCTATGCACAGCCTCAAGCTCCCATCTTTCTTCTTCACGAACAGAACTGGTGCTCCCCAAGGCGATACACTTGGTCTAATGTATCCCTTCTCTATCAAATCATCCAACTGCTTCCTAAGTTCCTCCATCTCCTTAGGACCCATACGGTACGGTGCCTTAGAGATTGGCCCCGTCCCTGGCTTCAACTCAACGGTGAAGTCTATCTCCCTCTTCGGTGGCAACCCCGGAATCTCCTCTGGAAAAACATCTGCAAACTCTCCCACCACTGGTATCTCATCAACTATCGGACTCTCTATCCGGTCATCCCTCACATGACACAAGATCAACGGACATCCCTTCCTCAGATAAGACTTCAAGGTGACAGCTGCAATCAACTTAACTTTGGGTTTGACTAGAAACCCACGATAAGACACACTAACACCCTTTGGACCTCTTAAGGACACTTTCTTTTGATGACAGTCTATCTTAGCTTTATACTTTCCTAACCAGTCCATCCCGACTATCATCTCAAAACCATTAAAAGGAAACTCTAGCAAGTCTACAGGGAAATCGACTTGCCCAACTATCAAAGATACATCTCTAAACAATCTCCCACACGATACAGACTCTCCTGAAGGTATGAAAACTTGCTCACTAACAGACTCATATACTCTCAAACTCAACTGTTTTACATGACTCGAAGACACAAACGACTGAGAAGCGCCCGAATCAAACAAAACAAACGTAGGAATACCATTAACAAGGAATGTACCGGTGATAACATGCGCATCTTCCTCAGCTACTTTCTTCTCCATCATGAACAACTTGCCACTGGTCTTCTGCCCACCTCCCGGACAAGATCTTGGGCCGATGCGGTCGGCTTAGCACCCGACCCTTGATTGTTGTTGTTGTTCGTCGGTGTCTTCTGATAAGAATTACCGCCGTTGCGGTTGCCTCCGCTCTGGTAACTCGACTTCCCGGTTTGGCCATGATCCAGTAGGCTGTTGCTCGCGAAGCTCGTGCGTGTCTCTCGAAAGATCCCGGTGCACTCGTGCACTCATGTCTCTTGTGGCCTACGCCACCACAACCAAAGCAGTCACTCCCCAACTATTACTCACACTCCCACGGCCACGCCCAAAGGAAGCCCCAGCACTGAACCCTGACCTAGAAGAAAACCCCTTAGACTGATTGTGGTTGCCTTTCTTGTAATTAGATTGGCCACCACCCTTACTCTCAGACTTCCTCTTCTCACCACCAGACCTCTCCTGAGCCATCTTCACCAGCCTCTCCGCTCTTCCAGCCCTCTCATAAGCTTCCTTAACATCGGTAAGGATTCCCACG
The DNA here is from genome assembly GCF_048544455.1 of Silene latifolia. Taxonomy (NCBI): domain Eukaryota; kingdom Viridiplantae; phylum Streptophyta; class Magnoliopsida; order Caryophyllales; family Caryophyllaceae; genus Silene; species Silene latifolia. The sequence goes on along the minus strand of NW_027413192.1, from coordinate 22,848 downwards.
GGTAACTTATCCATAATCGTGGTAGTCAACCCCCTTTCAAACCTCAATGCCAGGTTCTCCTCACTCAAACCCATATCCTCGGATACCTGGACTTCTCATTGAACTGTCTGTAGTACTCTCGGCTCACCGACATCTCGGCGGTCATCTTAAACTTATCAAACTCTTCCCTCAACTTACTCCTCACATGCTCCGTTTAACTCCTTCCTCACAGCCCTACGAAACTCCTCCCAAGGTATAGCGGGTAAGCCTTGGTTGGTGTATATCTCCTTAGCACTCACCTTCACCGAATCCCACCACTTGCCTTTGCCTCCCTCGGATAGAACGCACTGTTCCACCTCATCTCATCGGACAATGAACCAAGTCTAAGATGTTCTCCATCTCTCTCAACCAACTATCAAGCAGATTAGGCTCCCCAACTCCCTTGTATTCTTTCGGGTTAAACCTCGCAATATAGAGGCTGATTTTAGAATGATCAACCTCCTTCTCCTTACTCTTATCCTTGTCCTCATTCACTCTCTTCGGGGTCTCGAAGAGCGTCCTGGTGCTCTAACATCTTAACGATGTCATCCACCGTCATAAGCTCAGCTCTCGCGTACAAAGCGTTTCTCTTGGGCGGCATCTTGAAGCTATATAAGAAAGGGGTAAACGTAAACACACGTACTAAACCTCAAAACACGAACACACGATGCCAAGAACCCACTCGATCGAGTTCCCAAACACACTCGATCGAGTAACAGGCTACTCGATCGAGTGCCCCACGTACTCGATCGAGTACCCAAACTCCGGAACCAAACAGACCTTCCGATCTCTTTCCTACTCGATCGAGTATCTAGGCTACTCGATCGAGTGACCCCTACTCGATCGAGTACCCCTAGTTACTCGATCGATCGCCTAAAACTCGATTCGGACTCAAAATCGCCAAAACCCACCCGATCGAGTCGGTCCCCACTCGATCGAGTAACACTAATACGTAAGAGCTACCCGCATATTACGTCATATGCTAACATGCTAACTTTATAAATCACATATTATATCATAACAATCATGCTATTAATTGCCACGTTGTAAAACATTCAACATGCTATCATTTCATCAACAGTTTCTATATATATATCATCACTTTTCTTTCACCTCTCAACTTCCAATTCGAACATCCATCAATCAACACATCCATCACATTTGTAAACAAGTTAACCAAACACACATACGACAAACACTTCCCCCATGTGACCGGTTCAAAGTTGTAGGGCGACCCCCGCGACTTTAGGACGTCTCCCAAGCCTTTGCACTAGCTCCTACAACTTTTACCCCGGGTTCATTTTAATTGACTCCCTATGTTCATTAAGTTCATTGGTTACAGGTTTCATGATCGTCGCTCTGATACCATTTGTAACACCCCCATACTCCAAGTGCCTTACCAGGACCACTCAGGTATGAAGACATCACCATCTCGGTCGCCCGAGGTATGATAATCAAGTAGACAAAACAGAAACAACGTTTATTATAAATAGTTTAATGAATAAATACAATCCTCAAAACCAAACCAAAGTACGATACAATATTCTCAAATGACTGTTCTAACTGAAACGTAAATAAACTAAGGCTACAGCGGAAGACTCCTATCATCATGTCGTGGCATCCCAGCTATCCCAGTACTCATCTCAATACCTGCTCAATATCTGCTCACCATCCCCGAATGGATCACCGCAGTTTACAAAACAACACCGGGTCGGGGTACTAATCACACAATCAATATAGATAACAATAATAAGATAAACAGACAACAGAATGACCGTCACACACACACACACACCACCAACTCCCATCATCTCAATACCGACCGTCCACCGGACCAGCCCACGCCATGGGGGACCGCAGCCGTTCCCACCTAAGCCCCGCTCATCGTACGAGCGATAACCCTGTCCCATTAATGTGCACATCCCCTTCCGTGGCGGGTTCCACGAAGGGCGAAACTAGGGCGTGAAGCCACTCCCGCAAGTGACCCCACTCAGCCGAGAACGCTGATACCTGTCGTTGTGAGTACCAAAGATAAAATTTATAATCTCCTATTAAGACTAACCTAGGCTAGTGGTAACAGGGTCGAACCACAAGGAGGCAGTTGTAAATTCTAGTTGTTTTATAATCAGTCAAAGGTAACAATTATGGGGATTGGTTTGAATTAGTCTATAGCTAGAAGTGAACAGAGACAATAAACTAAAAATACGATTTAAACAGATAAAAGAAGGGTACTAGGATGGTCGGGTCATTATAGCTTCGGCGGCAGCAAACTAAGTCGGTCTGAATTAAACACAAGTAAGGCGGGAAATAAGAGGTCCTCTCGGTCCACTCCTAACATATAGCATCTCTCGATCTCGCTATAGGTCCCTAATGTCACTAATACTAACTTTCGTCCTGAAAAGTGACTAACGGTCTAAACTATACCTATCTTTCGATCTTAGCACAGTTTAGTCGAATTAATTGATGGTCAAGTAACTTTCCCTATCTTTTGATCTAATGGGTCAATCACAAAATAGGTATCTAACTGGTCGCATGCATTCGATTCGTTAAATACAAGATTAAAGACAATTAAAACGAGGGATATCCTTACAAGGTCAGTCGATCGACCAACAAGGTCAGTCGATCGACTGACACGCGGGTTCAGTCCGTGTTCAATCTAATGCCGCCTATGCTACAATTCCCCTACATCCTAGCACTACAGATTTAGCTACTCATGCCAAGGGTAGAAACAATAACATAAACGATAAAAATAGCTACTGAATTCATGCTTAAAACAGGGAAGGAAACAATTAACATGCAATAATGAAGACGGCTTCGGGAATCTAATAGCAATTCTAACCTATTAGCAAAATAAATATACTGAAAGTAAACAGGAAGAATACCGAATTGCAGGGGAAAGATTGATTATAAGATCCAAAACTCCAATGCTCACAATAATCCCAAACCCTAACTATTCGATATAGAACTTGAATGAAAACTTAACCCTAAAATTTGATGTAAAATTCTGAATGAAAGCTTGATATATTATTCGATGATGAAACTAGACGCTGGTGTTACGTTATATAGCAATCAACGCAACAACTTATTTCTAAAACCTAAACTTCACGGGCTTTCTAAATCTCGTCTGGAATCGAAATCTGGTCGATCGATCAAGATGCTTTGGTCGATCGACTACTCCTCAAAGAATAACCAGCTTCGAACCCGAGCATTGGTCGATCGACTGAATAGGTTGGTCGATCGACCGGCTAAGCTGCTACTTGACTTCTTTTAACTCGTGGACTTGTCTTTTGGGCCTTGGATTGCGCACCAAGATCGTTCCTTAAGCAATTCCTTTACGTCATTTGCAATGCAGATTACTCGGGGACGGATTTGGCTCGATTTCCCGTCGAATTCTTCACATTTCTGCAATAAAGTACAAAAACGCGAAAGTAGAGGAAAATAGGGAAATATAGGCATATATCGCACATTTGAGCTCTGAAATGCGTGTAGAAAAGAGTGTGAAACATCGTATTTTAGACACGCATCAAATCTTCCCAAACCAAACCTTGCTTGACCCCAAGCAAGAACTAGACTCGATCTAATGACCTAATGGAACGAGTTCAATCTCAGAGTGAAATGCAACAAGTAAAGCCTAAGCCAATTTAATGCACAACCAACAATCAATTAGTAATGTGAACCATGCAAACGAATTATAAGGTCGTCAAAAACTGCTGAACCGTTGACTGTAGAGACTTATCAAATTGGACTCTCGCGGGTCGCTCAAATCACTCAATTAAGCACAGGTGATATAATTGTAAGATAGAAAGAATTAACTTTGTAGTGACTCTCACCTAACTACGACCTATGAAAACATGCCAGCTGTAAAATATGAAAATGACCTCTACAACCGTACATACGCATTCCAACCAAACAGATGACCAATGACACATGCCGAGGTATATATGGGATATGTGAGGTATGGGTAAGAAGAGGCAAAGATAATTATGGAAAAGTGGAGGTATAGGTGATCAAGCTAGTACCAAAACGGAACCATATGGCAACATCCAACTTCTTTCTCATAAACGAATGAAACGGTGCTATAGCAAGCACAAAACTCACAATCTCCAAACTATCAAATCAATAAAACTCCCCATAGGATATAAATGAAACATGGGGGCAAAAATCGCCAAAAGATAAGGATTAAATTATGCGAATTGATCTCTTTTCTCGAGTCTCAGTCGATCGACTAGGATTGGCAGTCGATCGACCCATTTGAACAGTACAGAACCTCTTTTTTTTTTCGAATCATTTTTTCATCCTTTTCATTTTTCTTTTCTTTTTTTTTCTTTCTTTCCTTCTTTTCATTCTCCCAACTTCATCTCAAAAGAGCAATGGCTACCAAAAACGAGTAACAATCCCAGAAACCAGACTACTAGCTTGACAGAGGTAGGCTATATGTAGGATGTAGCAAATGGGACAAAAAGGATATTTTTGGCAGTGTGGAGCTTATGGGCAAAATGAGAAAAAGGAAACCTCTACCACATGTGTCAACAAACCACAAACCGAATGCATACAGGTATTAAGTAGATCAAATTCATATTTATGCAAATTAAGGAAACATGTCTCATAAGGAGTACTACTCACATTCCTAGATGAACTGGTCATGAATGTCACCAGTTATGAGCTCTAAATCTCAGAAATATGATGTAGGTTGCCAATTATTAAAGTCAAGTCGCAAGTTCAGCAAGAATGTAACGAAAACTCGTAGATATGCATTTACGATTCTACTAATAACATGTTAATCAAGCAAGGCTCAGGCAAAACAGGTGCAAATGCAAAATCATCCTTGAAATACTACCGTTCCGACTCGACCTATATGCTAAAATAAACGTGCATTTTATGGAAATTTTTGAAATTTTTCAATTTTTTTGGATTTTCTGTATATAATGAAAATGAAATAAACAATGCAAACTGAAATTTAAACGTGAATGCAAACAAATGAATGAAGTGCGACGCAAAACCCTTCCCCAAACCAAATCGCACAATGTCCCCATTGTGCAAAATTATATAATGAAAGCAAAGAGAAATGGGAATTTGCGAGAAAAGGGAAATAAAAACACAATGACATAAAGTAAAGACTTGGGAACTCACAAGACTTTAAGCGCAAAGGAAACCTCCCAAACCAGCGTGAGCTAGGAGGTTTCAAGAGCCCCCGAGTTGCTACCGACAAGAGTGCCTGAAAGACAGAAAACACCACGCATAAGACCGAAGAAAACAATTTTGAAGCGTAGAAATTGTGCACAAATGAGGCAAAAGAAGAAATAGATAATTCGACGGAAAATAAGGTGGGGTAGAAAACTCCCTTAGGTCCGCATATCGACCAAACACAGCAGGGGAGAGGTCGTGAACGCATATAGCAGCAGCAGTGGTCGATCGACCTAAAGAGGCAGTCGATCGACCAGGTGGCGAGAACAGTAGCTTCTGTAAACCTGCAGTTCAGTCGATCGACCAAGTGTACCAGTCGATCGACTGAAAACACTGCTGCAATGTCTTATTTCTTCGTAATTGCTCAATGATTTGAGCTAATAAGCTCTAAATACCTGCAAATGCACAATAGTACGCGCCCAAAATTGCGCAAAACCCAGAACGAAGTCTAAAGTACTTAAAAATCCTAACAAAACAAAATAAATGCGAAGTTTTCGCGCACACAAAAGCAATAGAAAATAGTTCGAAAGCAATAAAATGAAGTTTATAACGAGCATGATCAACTAATAGTTGATCAAGAAGGACCACGGTATGGCCCACTTCGTCGGCTTCTGGCTACTAGAGGTAGCCTCAATGGTGCTCATCTTATCAGTTGCACCCTTCTTAGCTTCGACAGACGGAGAACTCAAATGATCGATCGTCATCTCCCCAATCAAGGACTCCCTCGGAATCGTCGGACTCCAAATCGCCCATTTCACCTTAATCGCTCATCTTCCACTTCCTCATCAGTCCCATAGCTTAGGCAACCAAGACCGCTTCTTTGAATGATAGGCTTTGTCGCAGCTGGAGTATCCAACGGCTCTTCCTTCCCCAAACCAGCTCCTGCATTATCTAAAATAACAAATTCTTCCTCCTTCTTGCTCCCAATCTGGGGCGGAGGGGTTAATACAGCAGTAGTAATAGGGAAAGTCGATTCAGGAAGCACAAAGTACGATCTCTTTTCAGAGACCGTATTACAAGTAACAGGCCACATGGCATCTTTCTTTTTAGCAGGTTGGGCAAAAATAATAGAATGTTTCCCAACCTTGAAGGTCAAGGTTCCTAAACCGACGTCAATAATCGCACCAAAGAAGTGTGCGAAAACGCCTTCCCAAAATGATGGGAATATGGTCATCCTCGGGCATATCAAGGACAACAAAGTCAACAAGGAAGAAAAACTTCCCTATCTGGACGGGTATGTCCTCTAGGACTCCTATGGGCTCGACCGCAGACGGTCACCATCTCGAATCGTCATTTCCGTGATAGCAAACCGGGTCAACTTGAGTTTCCTAGCTAAACTCAAGGGCATGACACTTATACTGGCCCCTAAGTCACACAATGCCTTTTCGATAGAAAAGGTGCCTATGCTACAAGGAACGGAAAAACTGCCCGGGTCTTCTAACTTATGGGGCGCAGTGTGAGACAAGTAGGAGCAAGACTCTTTAGTTAACGCAACAGTGTGAACATGTTCAAGCGATTTTTTCTTTAACAACAACTGTTTCATAAACTTAGTATACGCTGGCACTTGGTTAACTAACTCGAGGAAGGGTACCTGAACATTCAAGCTACGAATAACTTTCTCAAATTTACTAAAGGATACCTGTTCCTTCGTCGGCACGAGTCTCTTCGGATATGGGGCTGTAAGGAGTACCTTAGCCCTCTCCTCTAAGTCGCGTGTGCCGGCGTCCTTGGACTTTGGCTGGAAGTCCGTCACCTTTTCTTTGTTGAAGCTAGACCCCTCCTCAGACCGTCTCAAATGAGAACCATTGACCGTCATTGGATCGAACTTTGGAGCCGGATCGACCCATCAAAGACACTCGGTTCCGCCCTAAAATCTTCGGATCGTGGTACCCAAACAAATGGTCTTGTAGATTATTTGGCATTAAAGGACGAGATTCTTCAACATCGCGATGATATGGGTCGATCGACTACCATCCTCAGTCGATCGACTGGTTTGCACAGTTCCAGAAGCTCCTGTAACCCGTAACTCAGTCGATCGACTAGGTATATCGATCGATCGATCAAATTCTGTGACGTCTTTTTCTTTGATTTGTTCGTTGAAGCATTCTCTTGACTTATTTCTCGCTCACCTTTCCCAACAAAGATCCTCAACCATGGCGGGACCATCAAGGGTGGACCCGCTCCTCAAGGTGATGGCATTTAGGGTCTCCTTTTGTTCGGGTTGAGTGGGCAAGTGTCCGGGAGCTCGAGTGTTGCTTTTACTAGCCGCTTGAGCAATTTGGCTCTCAAGTAACTTCATCCCGGCCTCTCTTGCTTGGGACTCCTTTAGCAACAGATTCTTAAGCTCGGAGAACTCGACTCGTGATTGTTGTTGTTGCGGCACATAGGGAGGTTTTTGATACTGCTGTTGCTTTTGATGAGGGGGTATATAGGGTTGTTGCTGCGGCGGAGGTTGGGTTGGATTTTGGACATTTTGGCTTCTCCAACTCAAGTTCGGATGCGGTGGCTCGTAATAGGTGTTCGTCTACCTATAGTGTTGAAAGGCGACAAGATTCAAAAGGGCTAGGGCAATTTTTCGAGACATGGCCCTTAACTCCACACCTTTCACAAAGGAAGGGACCGTCGACACAAAGATTGACTTGGTATATCCCACCCTTAGAGGCTCCTCCTAGCTCATATTTGTCAAATCTCGCGGTGAGAGCCTCAAGTGCAAAGAACAGAAGAAGAGGACTCGCAGCTCTTCTCTAGTTTCCCCTCGAATTCCCGTACTCGGCCTTGTGGGTAGCTAGATCGTCAATGATCTTCCACCCCTTGGTTGCTCCCAAATTTTCAAAGAAATCTCCCATTGGGCTGCAAAGATCCAAAATGGCCCTCTGATCGTCGTACAACCCATTGTAGAAATGATTGCACAAGCTCCACTTTTCAAACCAATGGTGCGGTATGGTTCGCACCAACTTCTTGAATCGGACCCAAGCCTCGTGGAAATTCTCATCTGGCCCTTGTTTAAAGCCCGTGATTTGAGCTCTAATAGCGATCGTCCTTGAAGCAGAGAAGTACTTCTTGTAGAACGCCAATGCCAATGTATTCCAATCGATGATCTCCCGGAGCGGTCCGGTCCAAATCTCTATACCATTCCCTTGCAGATCACGAAGGGAGAAATGAACATGGTCTCTTTGATTTGATCCCGGGTCACGCCACCGGTGGGGAATGGAGCAGCGGTAGTCGATAAAAGTCTCCATATGTCTTGCTGCATCTTCATTTGCAGCTCCACCAAACTGATTTCTCTCGACCATGGTAATGTAAGCAGGCTTTGGTTCGAATTTCCTGGCATCTCCTGGTAATTCGAACCCCTTATATAAGTTGTCGGCTGTCGGCTCAGAAAAACTAGCTATACTTGCTTCCTCGGCCATGACTGGAATTTCCGGAGAAGTAACTCGTCTCGGAAGAAGTGGAAACGGTGAAGATCGTGGGTCTTCTTCAACAGATCGTTCTCGTGATAGCTTGACGAGTACTCGGCTCTTCCTCTCGTCGGTAATACTCTTTGTGTTCGCCTCAACTCGCGCAAGGATCTCTCAAGCTCGGGGTTCAATGGTACTAATTCTCCACCCCGTGACTGCGCATAAGATGAAACTACAACAAGAATATAAGAAAAGTTTAAGGAACAAAAGTCCCTTAAATCGAGAAAGACCGAAAATAAAAACAACTAAAATTAGGACTATTGCCTCCCCGGCAACGGCGCCAAAATTTGATACCCGTCGTTGTGAGTACCAAAGATAAAATTTATAATCTCCTATTAAGACTAACCTAGGCTAGTGGTAACAGGGTCGAACCACAAGGAGGCAGTTGTAAATTCTAGTTGTTTTATAATCAGTCAAAGGTAACAATAATGGGGATTGGTTTGAATTAGTCTATAGCTAGAAGTGAACAGAGACAATAAACTAAAAATACAATTTAAACAGATAAAAGAAGGGTACTAGGATGGTCGGGTCATTATAGCTTCGGCGGCAGCAAACTAAGTCGGTCTAAATTAAACACAAGTAAGGCGGGAAATAAGAGGTCCTCTCGGTCCACTCCTAACATATAGCATCTCTCGATCTCGCTATAGGTCCCTAATGTCACTAATACTAACTTTCGTCCTGAAAAGTGACTAACGGTCTAAACTATACCTATCTTTCGATCTTAGCACAGTTTAGTCGAATTAATTGATGGTCAAGTAACTTTCCCTATCTTTCGATCTAATGGGTCAGTCACAAAATAGGTATCTAACTGGTCGCATGCATTCGATTCGTTAAATACAAGATTAAAGACAATTAAAACGAGGGATATCCTTACAAGGTCAGTCGATCGACCAACAAGGTCAGTCGATCGACTGACACGCGGGTTCAGTCCGTGTTCAATCTAATGCCGCCTATGCTACAATTCCCCTACATCCTAGCACTACAGATTTAGCTACTCATGCCAAGGGTAGAAACAATAACATAAACGATAAAAATAGCTACTGAATTCATGCTTAAAACAGGAAGGAAACAATTAACATGCAATAATGAAGACGGCCGGAATCTAATAGCAATTCTAACCTATTAGCAAAATAAATATACTGAAAGTAAACAGGAAGAATACCGAATTGCAGGGGAAAGATTGATTATAAGATCCAAAACTCCAATGCTCACAATAATCCCAAACCCTAACTATTCGATATAGAACTTGAATGAAAACTTAACCCTAAAATTTGATGTAAAATTCTGAATGAAAGCTTGATATATTATTCGATGATGAAACTAGACGCTGGTGTTACGTTATATAGAAATCAACGCAACAACTTATTTCTAAAACCTAAACTTCACGGGCTTTCTAAATCTCGTCTGGAATCGAAATCTGGTCGATCGATCAAGATGCTTTGGTCGATCGATCGCTCCTCAAAGAATAAGAGCTTCGAACTCGAGCATTGGTCGATCGACTGAATAGGTTGGTCGATCGACCGGCTAAGCTGCTACTTGACTTCTTTTAACTCGTGGACTTGTCTTTTGGGCCTTGGATTGCGCACCAAGCTCGTTCCTTAAGCAATTCCTTTACGTCATTTGCAATGCAGATTACTCGGGGACGGATTTGGCTCGATTTCCCGTCGAATTCTTCACATTTCTGCAATAAAGTACAAAAACGCGAAAGTAGAGGAAAATAGGGAAATATAGGCATATATCGCACATTTGAGCTCTGAAATGCGTGTAGAAAAGAGTGTGAAACATCGTATTTTAGACACGCATCAAACGCATCTCGAGAACCATCAACAACAATCACAATCACAAACACAATACAATCATCATATCAAACAACTAACTACAGCACATCACCAATATCCCATTATGGGACTAATACTGAGTAGGAAATCCTACCTGGAAAGCACAACAAGCAGACGGTATCTACAGCTGTATCAAAACGCCTCTTCTACGAATCCTCCTCCTATCATATAACACATATAGGCTATACATCACATACTACTCATAAAACCCCCAAATCCCTAAATTAGGGTTTAACCAAACTTAACAAAACATTATAAAAATTATATTAAAAGCTTACCCTCGATGCAAGGAACTCAACGATACGAATTACGACACGAACCGACCGTCTGAACTCCGGGAATTGCTAAGAATGCAATTAGGAAGATGAACTGACTGCTTTCTCTCTTAAACAGGGTTTTAGGTTTTGTAAAAGTGATTTAAAACAATGACGATTATGTTTAAATACCTTAATCGCATAATTAACAAAACCCGAGAAAAACTCCCAGAAATGACACTCGATCGAGTACCCAAGATACTCGATCGAGTACCCCCTTACTCGATCGAGTACCCCAGCTACTCGATCGAGTACCCAACAGGTCAGAAACTATTTTATTTCGCAACTTGCCCTTACTCGACAGAGTAAGGGCTACTCGATAGAGTACCCCAAGACTTATAAATACGGAGTATTACACTTATGGCCACCAATACAAACCAAATACGATAAATACGAAAAGAGAAAGTACCAACCAAAACAAATTAACATCCAACACAACTACAAACACGATAAAAGAAACGGAGTATCACTCCCTGCTGTTCATCCATGACATAATCCTCATCTCCACCACCACCCGAGGTGTCTTCTCCTGATGCACCCAAACCCACATCACCACCGGCTCCAGCATCTGGTCTCATGTACCAAGGGGTCAAGCCGCCGTAGGTGTAACACCCACGAATTTTCCGTGTAGGCATTTATAATTTAATTAGCCATTTTATTATTTTATTTGTATTTTAAAACCGTTTTTATAAAAATGCGGCTTTACATGTAAAATAATATTAATGTTGATAAAAAAAATATCCGTCTTAAGTTTGTAGTAGGTCCGAGTTGTATTTTAGGGTAAAATCGACTTAAAATGATAGTTTGAGCCTAAGATAACTTTGGGCCTTCATCCTACTCTTTTCCCTCCACCCATATAAGAGCTAAACCCTATCTTCTCCCTCCACCATTCATTTTTCAGCAACAAACACACAACTACAACACCATTGTTACACAACTTTCACCTCCTTCACTAAAATGGCCATAAAACCTTCGTTTCTTATCGGTTTTCAACGATTTTCGCGCCTATCTCTTCCTCTCCTTGCCCTCCATCTTCCTAGGTAAGAAAGATCTTGACTTTAACTCACCCTTGCTTCTGGACATGACTTTTGTGGCATGATTTTCGAGGTCTTACTTGGGAACTCGGTTCTTGAGCTTCCTTTTGGGCAACCGGCATGGTTTTGAGTCGGAATCTTGCATTTTGAAGAAATAATGAGGTAACGGTGATGGGTTACTTGGTATTATGTCATTTGTATGTTTATATGTTATGTTTTGTTGTTATAAGCTAGTAATTGTGATTCTTATGAGATTATATGTGTAGTTGTTTAAGATGGATTTATACAAGGTTTTACTTGCTTAAATTGAGTAAAGATGGTATCTTTGGCTTTCTTATGAGACGGGTAATTAGATGAGGTTGTTGTTATATGTCACTAGTATCATTACGCCTGTTTTACCGTTTCAAGTTCTATAAATATATATATCCTTTGTGTATGATGGTTGTTTATGCTTTTTATTCGTATCATGACCAAAGTTTTCCCTTGTTGACTCGTATATGCTTATGGGTGGTTCGGATTTTGGTTTGTTTACGTTTTGCCTCGTGTCCGTATTAGTTAATTCATTTGTTATCGGTTATTTATACTTTGTTCAAGTAACATGTAAATGAGAAATGAAACGTTTATTCATTACCGCTCATTATATTTTATAGATTGGGTTCACTATAATTTATATGGGGAATTTACATACTTCCTTCTTTTAAGCTTGTTATGTTTTAAATGTTGGACTTCACATGATTACATGGTTGGACTTGTTTGATGGGCTCATAAATGAGTCGCTTGAGTTGGTCACATTTATCCTGTAGATTTCACATAACGTAAATTAGTCATTATCGCTTATTATATTGTATTTAACCGGCATGTTAAATTATAAAATGAAATATTTATTAACATAATGCAAGTATGAGATATTTATTATAAATAGTTACTTGTAGTGAGTCGTATTCTTAATAATATCTAGTATTGTTCGGTTGTCTGAGTCTTGGACCTATCGGATACTAGAGGTGAGCTATAAGCCCTCTAGTTGCGATATGATCGTCGTCCTACCCGGAGGTTGTAGTCTAGGATGTAGTCTTGTGTGTGGTATCTCGGACATGCTTTCAAGGTAGCCTCTGAGTCGGATACTCCGTCTACACTTTGTGTTGCTCTTACACTTGTGAGTCGTATTCTTGTAGAAATGCCATAATACCATCGTATGTGCTTGACATGCATTTACGCCCTACTTGTGTTGTTCTGGCAAGTACGGGTTTGGCCTACTTGTCTTTGATACGGCAAGTGTGGTTTTGGGCCACTTGTCTTTGTCTTTGGCAAGTGAGTCTTATCTTAATCTTTCGGCCACTTTCGTGCTGTTCTGGCGATTGGGGTACTCGGTCTCCATGAGTAGTCGAGTCTTGGGTGTGTGTTGTGCTGGCGCACGTCGAATCGGGATGTACACCCGAGAATCTGCAGATTTAGACTAGGACCGTATCATTATCGTAGTCCTACCCGGGGAAATTATAGTCTAAGAGTAGTAAATGTCTTGCATTATTTGGATGGTAACTTTGGTCATATCTCCTTGAAATACGTGCTCGTGGCTAAGTGGTCGTGTCTGTTTCCTTGTCTTTCTTCTCCATTTATTTTATTGTTGCTTATGCCTTACTTACTTGTTTATTCCATCATTTCTTTTATCCTTGTTGGTTTAAACACGTATGATCCCATGTCTAGTTATAAGTCGATTCACTCATAACTTATCTAATATGATTATTTGTTCATGTTCTTTGTTATGTTCGTTTTGACATAATGTGGCTGGGAGAACCCTGAGTTACTCCCCACTGACTGTGACTTTCATGTTTACATGAATGACAGGTTTGTGAAGATGCATTTGTGGGGTTTAGACGTGTGAGCTAGCGAGCACCTTGGACTAGTAGTCGGTTTAGTAGAATTGCTTATACTCACCTTTTATCATTTGTCATTCGAGGGATATATTTTCCCTCACCTTGACTACCACGTTTGTATAATTTAAATATTTATTTTCGCATTCTCTAGTTATGTTTTAGGTTTTAATGAACCCGCGCTTTAAACTTTAAAAGTCAAAAAAAAATTCCTAATTTCCGCTTGAATTTATAAGTTATATTTTCCGCGTTATAGCGGGGGTTCAAAGTAGGGGTATGACTGAGGTGTTCCCCATGTGGACGCGTCCACCCCGTAAGAGTGGAAAACCCCGCTTTAATCCCCAACTCCCCTCCACCAAACCGGATGCGGTCCCGAGGTCCCAATGCCCTGAGTATACGCCATCTCATGCAAGTTCCGGAGCGTCAAGGTAGAGGACACTCTCTCTGTCAGGTAGCTCTCACGTGTCTCCGGGGTGTCAAGGTAAGGGTAGCAAGGAAACGGGTGTTGTGGTGGTGCTGCCGGCTGTGGCTGTGTCTCAGCCATCCTCTCCCGCACTCGGCGTGGCCCTCTCCCTATCCTAGGGCGATCCTCCTCAGCTCTCACATTCTCCCCCTTCCTCGGCTCAGGCATGACTCGGAGGATCTCCGGGTCGATGAAGTACGTCTGCCTCGCAGTGTGACACCCTCATACTCCAAATGCCTTACCAGGACCACTCAAGTATAAAGCTGTCACCATCTCGGTTTCCCGAGGCAATGATAATCAAAAGGTAATAAAGAAACAACATTTAAATAGTATAAAGTTTAAGTGAATAAATACAATCCAAAACCAACTGCCAAAATACGGTTTACATGATCTCAAAACAACTGTCTAAAACTATCAAAACTACAGCGGAAGACTCTATCATCTGGTGGCGACTCATCCCAGCTATCCCATGTATCTCGACTCATACCTGCTCAACAACTGCTCACCATCCTCGAATGGATCACCACAATTTTTAAAACAATTAAACGGGGTCAGTACTAATCACACAATTTATATAACTCAACAAACAATACACAACACAGCTCAATCGTCACAGATATGCCCCGAACTCCATCACCAACTCCACAATACTGACTACACACTAAAGTGTGTAGCCCTGCCAGAGTACCCATCGCAACAGGTTACTCCTCGCCGCCAGTGGGGGACCGCAGCCGTTCCCACCTAAGCCCCGCTCATCTCCGTCGAGCGATAAACCCAAATCCATTAATGTGCACATCCCTTCTGTGGCGGCTTCCACAGAAGGCGAATCATGGGCGTGAAGCCACTCCCGCAAGTGACTTCACTCAGCCAGGGATGCACCCCGAAGAACACAGACAGATACAATCAATCACAACTACTAATCAGCAATCAAACCCAACAACTGTCACAATACTCGTACGATAAAATTCAACAATCACAAAGCGCAACCAACGCATCATGTGACTAATACTGAGTAGGGAAACCCTACCTGGAATGCAATACAATCAGACAATCTCAACAGCTGTATCAAAAAGCCTCCTCTACGAATCCTCCTCCTAACATATGATCACATAATTACTAACAATCATAAAAACTAACAAAACCCCCAAACCCCCAAATTAGGGTTTAAACAAACTTAATAAAATACTATAAAAGCGGTACGTAGATCTTACCCTCGATGCAAGGATCACAAGAATGTAAAGGATGATGAATTCCGACCCCTCAAGCTCCGGATTTGTCAATAATGCGAAAGATGCGAAGAACGTAGTTTGAAATCTCTTTTGAAGTGATTAGGTTTAATAAAAGTGTTTAATGATTATGACGGAAAGTTATATATATCTATTCGCATTATTAACAAAACCCGACAAAATATTACCCGTAAACCGAGCCACTCGATCGAGTAACTAACGTACTCGATCGAGTGCCCCCTACTCGATCGAGTACCATGGCTACTCGATCGAGTACCCTACAGACAGAACACTGTTTTAAAAACCAAAACACCCTTACTCGACAGAGTAAGGCCCACTCGATAGAGTACCCAAAGACTTATAAAACCGTAGTATTACTGTCTTCCCTCCTTAAAAATAACTTCGTCCCCGAAGTTCAAACCACAACAAAGAAAAGACATACTACCACACTCCCGACACAACAACCAACATAAAACTCAACATAAAAACATGCTACCAACCAAACTCAACCCGACTCAAACCACTACTAAACATACCGACACAACACAAAAAGGGTGTAAAAACTCTTTGCGATCATCTCCTACCCCCCTAAAAGAAACAAGGTTACGTCCCCGTAACTATACATACCTGATCAAAAAGGAAAGGGTAACGCTCTCTTATGGCCTTCTCTGCCTCCCATGTAGCTTCCTCTACCTCATGATTAGACCAAAGGATCTTAAGCAAAACTGTCTCACCACTCCTAGTCTTCCTAACCTTCCGGTCAAGAATCTTCTTAGGCACCTCAAGATAAGACAAGGACTCATCTAGCTCTATGCTCTCTGCCTATAACACATGTGACGGGTCACTCACATACTTCCGCAGCTGGGATACACATGAAACACATTATGCACTCTCTCCAAAGCAGTTGGTAAAGCCAAACGATAAGCAACCTCTCCAACCCGGTCTAAGATCTCATAAGGCCCTATGAACTTCTGACTCAACTTGCCATTCTTCCCGAATCTCATAACCCCACGCATAGGAGACACTTTCAGAAGAACCTTGTCCCCAACCTGAAACTCTATATCCCGACGATGTAGATCTGCATAACTCTTTTGCCTATCCTGAGCCGCTCTCATCCTTTCCCTGATCATCTTAATCTGCTCAACCATCTCATGTACCATCTCTAGTCCTAGAACCACTGCCTCAGCACTGTCGTCCCAACAAATTGGACTCCGACATCTCCTCCCATATAAAGCCTCAAACGGTGCCATGCCAATACTGGTGTGATAGCTGTTGTTGTAAGAAAACTCAATCAAGTCTAATTTCTGCTCCCAGCTACCACCAAAATCCATCACACAAGCTCGTAACATATCCTCAAGAGTCTTGATTGTTCTCTCTGTCTGACCGTCTGTCGCAGGATGAAATGTTGTACTCATCTTCAAAGTTGTTCCCAAAGATTCCTGCAACTCTTTCCAAAACCTTGAGATAAATCTCGCATCTCTGTCAGATACTATGTCCTTAGGCACTCCATGTAATCTCAACACATGCTTCCGATAAGCCAAAGCTAATTGTGCCTTTGTCCATGTATCTTTCATTGGCACAAAATGAGCTGACATGGTCAGTCGATCCACTATTACCCATATCATGTTATTACCCTGTTGACTCTTTGGCAAACCCACGATAAAATCCATAGAAATGGATTCCCACTTTCACCCAGGTATCTCTAAAGACTGAATCTTACCTTGTGGTCGTCGCTGTTCCCCTTTAACTCTCTGGCATGTCAAACAACGGGCCACAAACTCAGCTGTCTCTTTCTTCATCCCAGGCCACCAGAACGTGTTTTTTAAATCCTTGTATAGCTTGTCACCACCTGGATGTACTGAATATGATGTACAATGTGCCTCTGTCATGATTGTCTTTTTCAGCTCCTCATCATTAGGGACACACCACCTCTCATCAAACCTCAAACTACCATCTGAATGAAAAGAGAATCTAGACACTGTCCCTTTCTCTATTCCAGCTCTCCACTCCACCATCTTAGGATCTAAAGCCTGTTTACCTCGAATATCATCATAAAGATCAGACTTCACTGTCAAATCTCCCATGGCATCCCCTCTCTGCATCATATGTATCCCAAACTTCCCCACCCCGTCTCTCAACCTCATCAAAGATAAAGTTGTACACAAAGATGTACACTCTTCCTGCTCAAGGCATCAGCAACAACATTGGCTTTCCCTTCATGGTAGATAATATCCATGTCATAATCGCCAATCAACTCCATCCACCTCCTCTGTCTTATGTTCAACTCCTTTTGAGTGAAGATGTACTTGAGACTCTTGTGATCAGAAAATACCTTAAAGGTCGCCCCATAAAGGTAATGTCTCCAAATATTGAGAGCAAACACCACTGCACCCAACTCTAGATCGTGTGTAGGATAATTCTCCTCATAAGGCTTCAATTGCCTAGAAGCATAGGCAATCACTTTACCGTTCTACATCAACACACATCCCAACCCATTCTTTGAGGCATCTGTATAAACCTCAAAGTTCTCACTACCTTCAGGCAATGCTAAGATAGGAGCTGTAGTCAAACGCTCCTTTAATGTTTGGAACGCCGTCTCACAACTCTCATCCCAACGAAACCTATTCTCTTTCCTCATCAACGCTGTCATAGGTCTAGCAATATTGGAGAAATCCTTCACGAACCGTCTGTAATATCCAGCTAAACCCAAGAAACTCCTGATCTCAGCAACATTCTTTGATGCTTCCCACTTGGTCACTGCCTCAATCTTTGCCGGATCCACAACTACCCCATCCTTGGAGATCACAAGCCCCAGAAAAGAAACTCTCTCTAACCAGAACTCACACTTGGACAACTTAGCATATAACTCGTGCCCCCTCAAGGTCTGCAACACAATCCTCAGATGCTCCTCATGTTCCTCCTTAGTCTTGGAATAGACTAAGATGTCATCGATAAAAACCACCACAAACTTGTCCAGAAACTGACTGAAAACTCTGTTCATCAAATCCATAAATACAGCCGGTGCATTAGATAATCCAAAAGGCATCACCACACTCATAATGGCCATACCTCGAGGTAAAAGCTGTCTTTGGTATGTCCACCTCCCTAATCTTCACCTGATGGTACCCCGACCTCAAATAAATCTTGGAAAAGACCGATGCACCACTCAACTGATCAAACAGGTCATCTATCCTTGGCAAAGGATACTTGTTCTTCACCGTCACTCGGTTCGGCTCCTCCCCGTAATCTATACACAACCTCAAGCTCCCGTCTTTCTTCTTCACAAAAAGAACTGGTGCTCCCCACGGTGATACACTAGGTCTAATGTATCCCTTCTCTATCAGATCATCTAGCTGTTTCCTGAGCTCCTCCAACTCCTTAGGACCCATCCAGTACGGTGCCTTAGAGATTGGCCCCGTCCCCGGTTTCAGTTCAACCGTGAAATCTATCTCCCTCTTCAGTGGCAACTCCGGAATCTCCTCTGGAAAGACATCTGAAAACTCACCCACCACTGGTATCTGATCAACTGTTGGACTCTCTATCCGGTCATCTTTCACATGGCACAAGATCAACGGGCACCCTTCCTCGTATAAGACTTTAAGGTCGCAATTGCAATCAACTTAACTTTGGGTTTGACCACAAACCCACGATAAGACACACTAACGCCCTTAGGACCTCTCAAAGACACTTTCTTTTGATGACAGTCTATCTTAGCTTTGTACTTTCCTAACCAATCCATCCCGACTATCATCTCAAAACCGTCTAAAGGAAACTCTAGCAAGTCTACAGGTAGATCAACTTGCCCAACTATCATAGATACATCCCTATACAACCTCCCACATGTTACAGACTCTGCCGAAGGTATGAAAACTTTCTCACTTACAGACTCGTATACTCTCAGACCCAACCGTTTAACATGACTCGAAGATACAAACGACTGAGACGCCCCCGAATCAAACAAAACAAAGGTATAAAAACCGTTAACAAGAAAGGTACCAGTGATAACATGTGCGTCGTCCTCAGCTGCTTTCTTTTCCATCATATACAACTTTCCACTGGTCTTCTGTCCACCTCCCTGGACAGTACTGGCTGAAGTAGTCGGCTTAGCACCCGACCCCGATTGTTGTTGTTGTTCGTAACTGGTTTCTGATAAGAATTACCGCCATTGTGGTTACCTCCACCCTTGGTGCTCTGACCTCCCCGGTTGTTCCATGACCCAGCTGGTCTGTTTCTCGCATAACTCTGTGCCGGACCCTGAGAATAGCTCCCCTGAGCCGATCTCTAAAAAGCTCTCGGTACATTCGTGCACCCATGTCTCTTGTGGCCTACACCGCCACAGCCAAAGCAGGTCATCCCCCAACTACCACTACCGCTCCCACGGCCACGCCCAAAGGAATCCCCAGCACTGTACCCCGAACCAGAAGAAAATGCTCTAGCCTGATTGTGGTTGCCTTTCTTGTAATTAGATTGACCACCACCCTCGCTCTCTGCCTTTCTTTTCTCACCTCCCCTCTCCCGGGCCATCTCCACCAACCTCTCAGCTCTCCCAGCTCTCTCATAAGCTTCCTTAACATCAGTAAGGACTCCCACGGGTAACTTTTCCATAATCCTAGGGGTCAACCCCTACTCAAACCTCAGCGCTAAGTTCTCATCACTCAACCCCATGTCCTCAGCATACCTAGACTTCTCATTGAACTCGCCGAATACTCAAATACCGACATATCGGATGTCATCCCGAACCCATCAAACTCCTCCCTCGGCTTACTCCTCACATGCTCAGGTACAAACTCTCTCCTCATAGCCCTCCGGAACTCTTCTCAAGGTATAGCAGTGCACCACTCGCCGCATACATCTCCCTAGCACCCACCTTCACCTTATCCCACCACTCACCAGCCGCTTCCCTCAAGTAGAACGCAGCTTGTTCTACTTTCATCTCATCAGGACAATGTACCAGATCCAGAATGTTCTCCATCTCACGATGC
The DNA here is from genome assembly GCF_048544455.1 of Silene latifolia. Taxonomy (NCBI): domain Eukaryota; kingdom Viridiplantae; phylum Streptophyta; class Magnoliopsida; order Caryophyllales; family Caryophyllaceae; genus Silene; species Silene latifolia. Next base: position 2,463 of record NW_027413192.1, on the reverse strand, counting down.
CAATTGTCAAGAAGAATTGGCTCCCCGGTCCCCTTATACTCTTTTGGGTTAAATCTCGCTATGTATAGACTCATCTTTGAATGATCAACCTCCTTATCTTTCCCCACTCTCTTAAGGGCCTCCGTAAGAGCATCTTGATGCTCCAACATCTTAACTATATCGTCAACGTTCATGCTCTCAGCTCTTGCATACAAAGCGGTTTTCTTTGGCGGCATCTTGAAACTATATAAGAAAAGGTAGATATAAACATACATACTATAGCTCAAAACACGAAAACAGCCTGCCCAGAACCCACTCGATCGAGTGCCAAAACCCACTCGATCGAGCTGAGGCTACTCGATCGAGTGCCCCACGTACTCGATCGAGTACCCCAACTCCAGACCCAAAACAGACCTTCTGATCTCTAACCTGCTCGATCGAGTTGACAAGCCACTCGATCGAGTGCCCCATACTCGATCGAGTGCCCCTATGTACTCGATCGAGTACCCAAAAACACGGTTCTGATCATAAAAACGTTAAATACCCAATCGATCGAGTCAGACCCACTCGGTTGAGTACCTCACCCACTCGATCGAGTGCCCCCACTCGATCGAGTCATGCAGACTCGTGAATACTACCCGTATGTTATCTCACATACCCCAACGTACTATGCATTCATTATTATCTCAGCATTATAACTACAACTACGCATGCAAATCTACGCAACTCCTCATATAATCAACAAAATAATCTACTTCACGCTATCAAGTGCCACATTATAAACAACCGTCATGCTTCTCTTTTCAAATCAACATATTAACATATCTTCTCGACCTTTAATCATACTTTCAATTCTCCACTTCCAACATCCAACAATTCACAACATATATCGTTACGTACTCATACAAACCAAAAGACAACATATATGACCCTGACATATACCCCCCATGTGACCGGTTCAAAATTGTAGGGCGAGTTCGCGACTTTAGGACGTCTCCCAAGCCTTTGCATTAGCTCCTACAACCTTTACCCCGGGTTCATTTTAATTGACTCCCTACGTTCATTAGATTCATTAATTACAGGTTTTGGGATCGTCGCTCTGATACCACTTTGTGACACCCCCATACTCTAAGTGCCTTACCAGAACCACTCAGGTATAAAGCTGTTACCATCTCGGTTTCCCGAGGCAATGATAATTAAAAGATAATAAAGAAACAACATTTAAATAGTATAAAGTTTAAGTGAGTAAATACAATCCAAAACCAACTGCCAAAATACGGTTTACATTATCTCAAAACAACTGTCTAAAACTATCAAAACTACAGCGGAAGACTCTATCATCTGGTGGCGACTCATCCCAGCTATCCCATGTATCTCGACTCATACCTGCTCAACAACTGCTCACTATCCCTGAATGGATCACCACAGTTTTTAAAACAATTAAACGGGGTCAGTACTAATCACACAATTTATATAACTCAACAAACAACACACAACATAGCTCAATCGTCACAGATATGCCCCGAACTCCATCACCAACTCCACAATACTGACTACACACTAAAGTGTGTAGCCCTGCCAGAGTACCCATCGCAACAGGTTACTCCTCGCCGCCAGTGGGGGACCGCTGTCGTTCCGACCTAAGCCCCGCTCATCTCCGTCGAGCGATAAACCCAAATCCATTAATGTGCACATCCCTTCTGTGGCGGGTTCCACAGAAGGCGAATCATGGGCGTGAAGCCACTCCCGCAAATGACTCCACTCAGCCAGGGATGCACCCCGAAGAACAAAGACAGATACAATCAATCACAACTACTAATCAACAATCAAACCCAACAACTGTCACAATACTCGTACGATAAAATTCAACAATCACAAAGCGCAACCAACGCATCATGTGACTAATACGAGTAGGAAACCCTACCGAATGCAATACAATCGACGATCTCAACAAATTTTGTATCAAAAAGCCTCATCTACGAATCCTCCTCCTAACATATGATCACATAATTACTAACAATCATAAAAACTAACAAAACCCCCAAACCCCCAAATTAGGGTTTAAACAAACTTAATAAAATACTATAAAAGCGGTACGTAGATCTTACCCTCGACGCAAGGATCACAAGAATGTAAAGGATGATGAATTCCGACCCCTCAAGCTCCGGGATTTGTCAAGAATGCGAAAGATGCGAAGAACGTAGTTTGAAATCTCTTTTGAAGTGATTAGGTTTAATAAAAGTGTTTAATGATGATGACGGAAAGTTATATATATCTATTCGCATTATTAACAAAATCCGACAAAACATTACCCGTAAACCGAGCCACTCGATCGAGTAACTAACGTACTCGATCGAGTGCCCTCTACTCGATCGAGTACCAAGGCTACTCGATCGAGTACCCTACAGACAGAACACTGTTTTAAAAACCAAAACACCCTTACTCGACAGAGTAAGGCCCACTCGATTGATCGAGGCCATTTCG